>NC_052315.1:14639184-14741684 GCF_016432855.1 Salvelinus namaycush
TTTCAGTCTGACTCAGACCCAGCCTGCAAGCACACACTCACAACAGCCAGCTTAACCACAAAGACTAATATAGATGCTTGAGTGGCAGAGTTTAGACACATAGCAAACAGTATCTATTATAAGGCCTGCAGCAAAACATATGAATCTTAAAGTCCCTTAATTAACAATGGGGAGGGTCTCTGGAACCCCCCCCCTACAGTGACATTAACACTTGGTAGAATATATAACTTAAACATCCATGGTGGTGACATTAACACTTGGTAGAAATATGTAACTTAAACATCCATGGTGGTGACATTAACACTTGGTAGAATATATAACTTAAACATCCATGGTGGTGACATTAACACTTGGTAGAATATGTAACTTAAACATCCATGGTGGTGACATTAACACTTGGTAGAATATATAACTTAAAACTCCATGGTGGTGACATAACACTTGGTAGAATATATAACTTAAACATCCATGTGGTGACATTAACACTTGGTAGAATATATAACTTAAACATCCATGGTGGTGACATTAACACTTGGTAGAATATAACTTAAACATCCATGGTGGTGACATTAACACTTGTAGAATATATAACTTAAACATATTGGTTGTTCCTGTTGGTAGCACTTCACCAACTTATTGTTGTCGTTGTCATGGTTGTTCCTGTTGGGTAGCAACTTCACCAGCTTGTTGTTGTTGTTGTCATGGTTGTTCCTGTTCGGCAGCAACTTCACCAGCTTGTTGTTGTTGTCATGGTGTTGTTCGGCAGCAACTTCACCACTTGTTTGTTGTTGTCATGGTTGTTCCTGTTGGGTAGCAACTTCACCAGCTTGTTGTTGTTGTCATGGTTGTTCCTGTTGGGTAGCAACTTCACCACAGCTTGTTGTTGTTGTCATGGTTTGTTCCTGTTGGGAAGCAACTTCACCAACTTGTTGTTTGTTGTCATGGTTGTTCCTGTTCGGCAGCAACTTCACCAACTTGTTGTTGTTGTCATGGTTGTTCCTGTTGGGAAGCAACTTCACCAGCTTGTTGTTGTTGTCATGGTTGTTCCTGTTGGGAAGCAACTTCACCAACTTGTGTGTTGTTGTCATGGTTGTTCCTGTTCGGCAGCAACTTCACCAACTTGTTGTTGTTGTCATGGTGTTCCTGTTGGGTAGCAACTTCACCAGCTTGTTGTTGTTGTCATGGTTGTTTCCTGTTGGGAAGCACACTTCACCAGCTTGTTGTTGTTGTTGTCATGGTTGTTCCTGTTGGTAGCAACTTCACCAGCTTGTTGTTGTTGTTGTCATGGTTGTTCCTGTTGGGTAGCAACTTCACCAGCTTGTTGTTGTTGTCATGGTTGTTCCTGTTGGGAAGCAACTTCACCAGCTTGTTGTTGTTGTTGTCATGGTTGTTCCTGTTCGCAGCAACTTCACCAGCTTGTTGTTGTTGTCAGGTTGTTCCTGTTGGGTAGCAACTCACCAGCTTGTTGTTGTTGTTGTTGTCATGGTTATTCCTGTTGGGTAGCAACTTCACCAGCTTGTTGTTGTTGTCATGGTTGTTCCTGTTGGGAAGCAACTTCACCAGCTTGTTGTTGTTGTTGTCATGGTTGTTCCTGTTGTGGGTAGCAACTTCACCAGCTTGTTGTTGTTGTTGTTGTCATGGTTATTCCTGTTGGGTAGCAACTTCACCAGCTTGTTGTTGTTGTCATGGTTGTCCTGTTGGGAAGCAACTTCACCAGCTTGTTGTTGTTGTTGTCATGGTTGTTCTGTTGGGTAGCAACTTCACCAACTTGTTGTTGTTGTCATGGTTGTTCCTGTTCGGCAGCAACTTCACCAGCTTGTTGTTGTTGTCATGGTTGTTCCTGTTCGTCGCAGCAACTTCACCAGCTTGTTGTTGTTGTCACGTCCTGACCTTAGTTCCTTTTATGTCTCTATTTTGGTTTGGTCAGGGCCTGAGTTAGGGTGGGCATACTATGTTTTTCATTCTATGTTTTGTTCTGTTGTTGTATTTCTATGTGTTTGGCCTGGTATGGTTCCCAATCAGAGGCAGCTGTCAATCGTTGTCTCTGATTGAGAACCATACTTAGGTAGCCTGTTCCCACCTGTGTTGTGTTGTTTTCTGTTTTGTATATTGCACCTTGCGGAACTGTTCGTCTGTTGTTTTTGTACAAGTGTTCATATTTATTAAACGTATTATGAATACTTACCACGCTGCACCTTGGTCCTCTTCTCCTTATCCCGGCGACATTCGTTACAGTTGTTGTTATTCTGGAGCTCTTGTGTGATGTAGGTCTTGAGGGTCGAGGCTGAGAGAAGATGGATTCTATTCATATGCTGTCCAGCTTCTGAGAACATATTGTGCTAGAATGGAGAGGAGATCAGTAAACAACAGAACGTATGGTGCTAGAATGGAGAGGAGATAAGTAAACAACAGAACGTATGGTGCTAGAATGGAGAGGAGATCAGTAAACAACAGAACGTATGGTGCTAGAATGGAGAGGAGATCAGTAAACAACAGAACGTATGGTGCTGGAATGGAGAGGAGATCAGTAAACAACAGAACGTATGGTGCTAGAATGGAGAGGAGATCAGTAAACAACAGAACGTATGGTGCTAGAATGGAGAGGAGATCAGTAAACAACATATTTCGATTCTCTTCACAACTAGACAGTACATTTGACTCATGTTGGTTCCATGAAGAACCCTCTGTTAAATGGAACCCAAAAGGGTTCTACCTGGAACTAAAAGGGTTCTTCAAAGGGTTCTCTCTATGGGGACAGTGGAAGAATCCTTCTAGGTTCTAGATAGCACCTTTTATTTAAGAGTGTAGGCCTATATTCAAATCCCGAGCTGCCCCTGAACAAGGCAGTTAACCCACTGTTCCTAGACCGTCATTGAAAATTAGAATTTGTTCTTAACTGACTTGCATTGTTAAATAAAGGTTAAAACATAAATAAAACTAGACAGTTACAGTACATTTGACCTTAAAGTAAAATCCTAATTGTATATGTACTTACCTATATAGACACACTTCCCATGGTTTGACAGTAAAAAACTCGCTATAAAGACTATTTTCCTGACTGTCTCTACTGATGGCCTCTAACAGCAGAATAAAATAAGTGGGATATTTAACCAGCACTGAAACAGAGTAGGTTGCTAGTTGACTATGTGTTGGAAATTGTTTCAATGCTGCCGTCTACAGATCTAATGTATTGTAATACCACATGTACCAATACAGTAGAATTGACAGGGACACTGTGTAATGATACAATGAACCTCCATCCAATGTTCTGCTGCTGTTGTGCAACATTGTGACACCACTGACATGTTTACAGGTTGCCATGCCGACGAAAGAGAAGGCGTTTTCATTCTGTAATAAGGCCTTCACTTCAGTCTGGATGGCTGGTTGACTGCAGACAGGTTACACAGTATCAGCGTAGGTGTTAGGCTGTTTCTGCTCTCCTCCCAACTACTAATGGAATTGTCCTGCCAATGCAACGTATGAAAATGTATCCACTCACTACTGTAAGTCTCTCTGGATAAGAGCGTCTGCTAAATGACTCACATGTTCAATGTAATGTTCAGTTTGACAATATCAATGGAATAGACCAAAGCAGAGCCATGTATTTAGATATGAATACATGACTCTGGGCAAAAACACAAACAGATCTGGGACCTGCCAGGCTACACAGTTGACATCATAGGGAAACCCGACTAGCTTCTGGTCCAGTACTTACTGACTCGGAGCAGGGCGACATGGAGGAGAAAGTTCCTGACCGAAGACACCACATCTTCCTCTTCATCTCTTCCGGGTCCATCTTCGGGCCGAGACCCTCCATTTTCAGCATCTTTAGTTAATTATCTGGCGGTGATGTGATCTGATTAGCGGCTGTCTGTCAACCAATAGCCTACTATGCTGTGTTATTAGCTAGAGCTAGACAGTCTGAGTACACTACATCCTGAATTGCCACGAAGATGTGTGTCTGAAATGCACCTTTAAGTTCAGTTGGAGCTGAAACGACGGACAGATATCTCGATTGAGGACAATGTCAGTATTAGCTAAGTTATTAGCTGTTTTGCTCACCAAACGTGTAACAAAGTGAAACAGTAGATCGCAAAGCCTCAGTTCCGGGAGAGTAGTGGGTGAAACCATTCACCTCAGGAAAAGGGGTGATGTAAATAAAGTTTCCTTTCGTTATGTGTTACTGAATTCATAAAAATATTTGCTGCCATTGTAGTAAGGTTGGTAATACGAGAGGTCTTCGGACTTACCATTTTTGTATTATTTTCTTTGAAAGAACAACTAGTGTGTTTTGAGTGCTTCTCCCCTATTTGGGAAGTTGGTCTGCCCGCTCCTCAGTCTGAGAGAGATTCTGAGAGCAGGTTCGAGTCCTCTTCCTCTGTACATAAAAACTGTTTAAAACTGTATAACACAATAGTGGTTTTGGAAAACTGGTTCATATATCCTGAAGGCAATAGCGAATGTGGCTATGTATATATTTATTTTGCCGTTCATGAATTGAAGACCTATTTCAGCCAGTTAACTAAGTTTTTGCTGTCTTAGCTAGCCGTGTTAATGACGAGCTAACTAGCACCGTTGGTCTCTGCACTACAATGTCACGCCAGCTATTGCCAGCAGGTGATTTACTAGCAGGTGACTTATTGAAATATTAAGTGAATGTTTATTTTCTTACTACCTTAACATGTTTATATAAAAAGGGGTGTACTTGTGCTCTGTATTTATGGATTAATATCACTTCACATTGAGGGTATGTATCAATAACGTTACTGTTGTTCCTATCTAACAGATATCTTGTGTCCTACCTAACCATGTATCACTACTGTTGCTCCTATCTAACAGATATCTTGTGTCCTACCTAACCATGTATTACTACTGTTGCTCCTATCTAACAGATATCTTGTGTCCTACCTAACCATGTATCACCACTGTTGCTCCTATCTAACACATATCTTGTGTCCTACCTAACCAGTGAACATGTGGCTGTGACCATCCTGTCAGTGCCTGTCATCACTGTTTGATTTATTTTACTGCAGGTATACTTTTCTGTATTTTTTGTTAATTTCTAAACACATCGCATGTATACTATACAGTCACTTTGTCGATTCAGTCTGAGAGCAGTGAACATGTGACTGTCCTGTCAATTCCTGTCATCACTGTTTTATATATTTTACTGCAGATAAAAACTGAGTCAACCTGAAGTGTGGGTGTCCGTGTGCCTTTCTTCTGGGGGGCTATGTGAAGTTGGTTACACCAGGTGTCTGTACTACAGAAACACTGCTAATCCAACAATAGTGCTAGGTGCCTGTACTACAGAAACACTGCTAATCCAACAATAGTACATTACATTTACATTTAAGTCATTTAGCAGACACTCTTATCCAGAGCGACTTACAAATTGGTGCATTCACCTTATGACATCCAGTGGAACAACCACTTTACAATAGTGCATCTAAATCTTTTAAGGGGGGGGGGGGGGGGGTCAGAAGGATTACTTTATCCTATCCTAGGTATTCCTTAAAGAGGTGGGGTTTCAGGTGTCTCCGGAAGGTGGTGATTGACTCCGCTGTCCTGGCGTCGTGAGGGAGTTTGTTCCACCATTGGGGTGCCAGAGCAGCGAACAGTTTTGACTGGGCTGAGCGGGAACTGTACTTCCTCAGTGGTAGGGAGGCGAGCAGGCCAGAGGTGGATGAACGCAGTGCCCTTGTTTGGGTGTAGGGCCTGATCAGAGCCTGAAGGTACTGAGGTGCCGTTCCCCTCACAGCTCCGTAGGCAAGCACCATGGTCTTGTAGCGGATGCGAGCTTCAACTGGAAGCCAGTGGAGAGAGCGGAGGAGCGGGTGACGTGAGAGAACTTGGGAAGGTTGAACACCAGACGGGCTGCGGCGTTCTGGATGAGTTGTAGGGGTTTAATGGCACAGGCAGGGAGCCCAGCCAACAGCGAGTTGCAGTAATCCAGGCGGGAGATGACAAGTGCCTGGATTAGGACCTGCGCCGCTTCCTGTGTGAGGCAGGGTCGTACTCTGCGGATGTTGTAGAGCATGAACCTACAGGAACGGGCCACCGCCTTGATGTTAGTTGAGAACGACAGGGTGTTGTCCAGGATCACGCCAAGGTTCTTAGCGCTCTGGGAGGAGGACACAATGGAGTTGTCAACCGTGATGGCGAGATCATGGAACGGGCAGTCCTTCCCCGGGAGGAAGAGCAGCTCCGTCTTGCCGAGGTTCAGCTTGAGGTGGTGGTCCGTCATCCACACTGATATGTCTGCCAGACATGCAGAGATGCGATTCGCCACCTGGTCATCAGAAGGGGGAAAGGAGAAGATTAATTGTGTGTCGTCTGCATAGCAATGATAGGAGAGACCATGTGAGGTTATGACAGAGCCAAGTGACTTGGTGTATAGCGAGAATAGGAGAGGGCCTAGAACAGAGCCCTGGGGGACACCAGTGGTGAGAGCACGTGGTGCGGAGACAGATTCTCGCCACGCCACCTGGTAGGAGCGACCTGTCAGGTAGGACGCAATCCAAGCGTGGGCCGCGCCGGAGATGCCCAACTCGGAGAGGGTGGAGAGGAGGATCTGATGGTTCACAGTATCGAAGGCAGCCGATAGGTCTAGGAGGATGAGAGCAGAGGAGAGAGAGTTAGCTTTAGCAGTGCGGAGCGCCTCCGTGATACAGAGAAGAGCAGTCTCAGTTGAATGACTAGTCTTGAAACCTGACTGATTTGGATCAAGAAGGTCATTCTGAGAGAGATAGCGGGAGAGCTGGCCAAGGACGGCACGTTCGAGAGTTTTGGAGAGAAAAGAAAGAAGGGATACTGGTCTGTAGTTGTTGACATCGGAGGGATCGAGTGTAGGTTTTTTCAGAAGGGGTGCAACTCTCACTCTCTTGAAGACGGAAGGGACGTAGCCAGCGGTCAAGGATGAGTTGATGAGCGAGGTGAGGTAAGGGAGAAGGTCTCCGGAAATGGTCTGGAGAAGAGAGGAGGGGATAGGGTCAAGCGGGCAGGTTGTTGGGCGGCCGGCCGTCACAAGACGCGAGATTTCATCTGGAGAGAGAGGGGAGAAAGAGGTCAGAGCACAGGGTAGGGCAGTGTGAGCAGAACCAGCGGTGTCGTTTGACTTAGCAAACGAGGATCGGATGTCGTCGACCTTCTTTTCAAAATGGTTGACGAAGTCATCTGCAGAGAGGGGAGGGGGAGGAGGATTCAGGAGGGAGGAGAAGGTGGCAAGAGCTTCCTAGGGTTAGAGGCAGATGCTTGGAATTTAGAGTGGTAGAAAGTGGCTTTAGCAGCAGAGACAGAAGAGGAAAATGTAGAGAGGAGGGTGAAAGGATGCCAGGTCCGCAGGGAGGCGAGTTTTCCTCCATTTCCGCTCGGCTGCCCGGAGCCCTGTTCTGTGAGCTCGCAATGAGTCGTCGAGCCACGGAGCAGGAGGGGAGGACCGAGCCGGCCTGGAGGATAGGGGACATAGAGAGTCAAAGGATGCAGAAAGGGAGGAGAGGAGGGTTGAGGAGGCAGAATCAGGAGATAGGTTGGAGAAGGTTTGAGCAGAGGGAAGAGATGATAGGATGGAAGAGGAGAGAGTAGCGGGGGAGAGAGAGCGAAGGTTGGGACGGCGCGATACCATCCGAGTAGGGGCAGTGTGGGAAGTGTTGGATGAGAGCGAGAGGGAAAAGGATACAAGGTAGTGGTCGGAGACTTGGAGGGGAGTTGCAATGAGGTTAGTGGAAGAACAGCATCTAGTAAAGATGAGGTCAAGCGTATTGCCTGCCTTGTGAGTAGGGGGGAAGGTGAGAGGGTGAGGTCAAAAGAGGAGAGGAGTGGAAAGAAGGAGGCAGAGAGGAATGAGTCAAAG
The DNA here is from genome assembly GCF_016432855.1 of Salvelinus namaycush. Taxonomy (NCBI): domain Eukaryota; kingdom Metazoa; phylum Chordata; class Actinopteri; order Salmoniformes; family Salmonidae; genus Salvelinus; species Salvelinus namaycush. Next base: position 14,647,037 of record NC_052315.1, read on the forward strand.
GTAGACGTGGGGAGGTTAAAGTCACCCAGAACTGTGAGAGGTGAGCCGTCCTCAGGAAAGGAGCTTATCAGGGCATCAAGCTCATTGATGAACTCTCCAAGGGAACCTGGAGGGCGATAAATGATAAGGATGTTAAGCTTGAAAGGGCTGGTAACTGTGACAGCATGGAATTCAAAGGAGGCGATAGACAGATGGGTAAGGGGAGAAAGGGAGAAAGACCACTTGGGAGAGATGAGGATCCCGGTGCCACCACCCCGCTGACCAGAAGCTCTCGGGGTGTGCGAGAACACGTGGGCAGACGAGGAGAGAGCAGTAGGAGTAGCAGTGTTATCTGTGGTGATCCATGTTTCCGTCAGTGCCAAGAAGTCGAGGGACTGGAGGGAAGCATAGGCTGAGATGAACTCTGCCTTGTTGGCCGCAGATCGGCAGTTCCAGAGGCTGCCGGAGACCTGGAACTCCACGTGGGTCGTGCGCGCTGGGACCACCAGGTTAGGGTGGCCGCGGCCACGCGGTGTGAAGCGTTTGTATGGTCTGTGCAGAGAGGAGAGAACAGGGATAGACAGACACATAGTTGACAGGCTACAGAAGAGGCTACGCTAATGCAAAGGAGATTGGAATGACAAGTGAACTACACGTCTCGAATGTTCAGAAAGTTAAGCTTACGTTGCAGAAATCTTATTGACCAAAATTATTAAAATGATACAGTACTGCTGAAGTAGGCTAGCTAGCAGTGGCTGCGTTGTTGACTTTGTTTGAGAGTGTCGCTGGCTAGGTAACCTCGGTAACTGGCTCGTTAATTAGTATAAACTACACAATTGTCTTAGATACAAGGACAGCAAAGACAACTATGTAGCTAGCTAACACTACACTAATCAAATCGTTCCGTTGATCCGTTGAATGTAATAGTTTCTACAGTGTTGCTATTCGGTGGCTAGCTGGCTAGCTAGCAGTGTTGACTACGTTACGTTACGTTAAAAGGACGAAAAATAGCTGGCTAGCTAACCGAATTAGTCTAAACTACGCAATTATCTTAGAAACAAAGACAGCAAAGACAACTATGTAGCTAGCTAACACTACACTAATCGAGTCGTTCCGTTGAATGTAATAGTTACTACAGTGTTGCTGTTCGGTGGCTAGCTGGCTAGGTAGCAGTGTTGACTACGTTACGTTAAAAGTTACGTTAAAAGAACGAAAATAGCTGGCTAGCTACACAATTATCTTTGATACAAAGACGGCTAAGTAGCTAGCTAAGATTAAACAAATCAAACCGTTGTACTGTAATGAAATGAAATGAAAATGTGATACTACCTGTGGAGCGAAGCGGAATGCGACCGGTTTCCACTCTAGCTTCCGGTTTTATAGTACTAGGTCTGTACTACAGAAACACTGCTAATCCAACAATAGTGTTAGGTGCCTGTACTATAGAAACACTGCTAATCCAACAATAATGCTAGGTGCCTGTACTATAGAAACACTGCTAATCCACCAATAGTGCTAGGTGCCTGTACTACAGAAACACTGCTAATCCAACAATAGTGCTAGGTCCCTGTACTACAGAAACACTGCTAATCCAACAATAGTACTAGGTGCCTGTACTACAGAAACACTGCTAATGCAACAATAGTACTAGGTGCCTGTACTACAGAAACACTGCTAATCCAACAATAGTGCTAGGTGCCTGTACTACACAAACACTGCTCATCCAACAATAGTGCTAGGTGCCTGTACTACAGAAACACTGCTAATCCAACCAATAGTGCTAGGTGCCTGTACTACAGAAACACTGCTAATCCAACAATAGTGCTAGGTGCCTGTCCTATATAAACACTGCTAATCCAACAATAGTGCTAGGTGCCTGTACTATATAAACACTGCTAATCCAACAATAGTGCTAGGTGCCTGTACTACAGAAACACTGCTAATCAACCAATAGTGCTAGGTGCCTGTACTATAGAAACACTGCTAATCCAACAATAGTGTTAGGTGCCTGTACTATAGAAACACTGCTAATCCAACAATAGTACTAGGTGGCTGTACTATAGAAACACTGCTAATCCAACAATAGTGCTAGGTGCCTGTACTATATAAACACGGCTAATCCAACAATAGTGCTAGGTGCCTGTACTACAGGAACACTGCTAATCCAACAATAGTGCTAGGTGCCTGTACTACAGGAACACTGCTAATCCAACCAATAGTGCTAGGATTAGCAGTGTCGAAGAAATCTACATTTCTTCGATTTTTCCCAAACCTCAATTGTGGTCTCCTGATGTGGTTTAAGCATTGTTATGGACTTAGAACATACAATTGTAGATTTTGAGAACAAAAACCTGAAAAAAAAATAGAAATTTAGAAACCTGTGAATTTCTGACTCAGTTTCTCTTTCAATAATAGTAATACTATTATCCTACTAAACAGTACAGATTGGGTTGGTGTACTATTATCCTACTGAACAGTACAGCTTGGGTTGGTCTACTATTATCCTACTGAACAGTACAGCCTGGTTGGTCTACTATTATCCTACTAACCAGTACAGCTTGGGTTGGTCTACTATTATCCTACTGAACAGTACAGCTTGGGTTGGTCTACTATTATCCTACTGAACAGTACAGCTTGGGTTGGTCTACTATTATCCTACTGAACAGTACAGCTTGGGTTGGCCTGACTGTGAAAGACCAATATGGGATTCATCATTTTAGGTCATTCAGAGTGTATATCACTGTTTCTCATGCTTTTCACACAGGGTGCCTTTCCTTCTCTGGGCCGTTTGGAAAATGTTTTACTAAATTAGAGTACTGTGTACCCACTTCTCCAGGCACCACTACACCACTGACCTACACAACAGCTTTCAACATACCAGTATTTCGTTTCGAAACTTTCAAAATAAATTCTGGTATAAATTATGCAATATTAAAATACGTCAAATTATCCATTTATTTGCTCCAAAAGTGGTTGCACTGCTGTGAAAAACAGTTGTACTGAACTACAGTGCTAAAATAATAGATATTCTCAAAGTTGAGCTTGTCTTTGCAGGGGACTCTTATTTAGAGAAAATAATCTGATGTTGTGCTGCTAGCAGAACAGTAATATAGGCTTCTAACCTCAACTATTTGTACAGTGTGCTGCAAGGTACAAACTGCAGAGATCTCTATATAGAGTGAGATCAAAATAAGTTATTTCACAAGGGGGCGACAAACGTCAGTTAATATTACAGAATAGAGCACCTTATAATTTATAGGCTCCCTTTGCCAAGTGGTCAATTTGGAGATCCTCCGGCCTGGGCCAGGGGTGCGTCCCAAAAGTATTTACTGCTTCCTGACATGTGCACTCGTTCACTACTCCCATAAAGTGTAAAAGCATTGGATTGGTGAAGGCGTAGGTTATAGCATGAGTTTCCATACTAATCAATTCCTGTCAAGTCCTGTCCATGACGAGAAGTGAACAAGTGCACACTCCGGGAGGATGGAGAGATTATTGGTCACAGCCCAGGAATGCAGACGTTTCCCCAGCCCAGGTATGCAGACGTTTCCCCAGCCCAGGTATGCAGACGTTTCCCCAGCCCAGGTATGCAGACGTTTCCCCAGCCCAGGTATGCAGACGTTTCCCCAGCCCAGGTATGCAGACGTTTCCCCAGCCCAGGTATGCAGACGTTTCCCCAGTCCAGGTATGCAGACGTTTCTCCAGTCCAGGTATGCAGATGTTTCTCCAGTCCAGGTATGCAGATGTTTCTCCAGTCCAGGTATGCAGATGTTTCTCCAGTCCAGGTATGCAGATGTTTCTCCAGTCCAGCACCACTTCAACTAATCAATACATCATCAAACACTTTATGATTAGACAATTTGACTTCAGGTGTTTCAGGGCTGGTCTGGAACAAAATCCAGCAAAGCCTGTATCTCTCCAGGGTTGGTGGGTGACTGTATCTCTCCAGGGTTGGTGGGTGACTGTATCTCTCCAGGGTTGGTGGGTGACTGTATCTCTCCAGGGTTGGTGGGTGACTGTATCTCTCCAGGGTTGGTGGGTGACTGTATCTCTCCAGGGTTGGTGGGTGACTGTATCTCTCCAGGGTTGGTGGGTGACTGTATCTCTCCAGGGTTGGTGGGTGACTACTGGACCTTGACCAGAGTAGTTGGCTCTCACAGCACACCCACCTGGAGGATAAATAACTACACACCAGGACAACAATACATCATAGTCTATGTGGAGGATAAATAACTACACACCAGGACAGCAATACATCATAGTCTATGTGGAGGATAAATAACTACACACCAGGACAACAATACATCATAGTCTATGGAGGATAAATAACTACACACCAGGACAACAATACATCATAGTCTATGGAGGATAAATAACTACACACCAGGACAACAATACATCATAGTCTATGTGGAGGTTAAATAACTACACACCAGGACAACAATACATCATAGTCTATATGGAGGATAAATAACTACACACCAGGACAACAATACATCATAGTCAATATGGAGGATAAATAACTACACACCAGGACAACATATCATGGTCTATGGAGGATAAATAACTACACACCAGGACAACAATACATCATAGTCTATGTGGAGGATAAATAACTACACACCAGGACAACAATACATCATAGTCTATGTGGAGGATAAATAACTACACACCAGGACAACAATACATCATAGTCTATGTGGAGGATAAATAACTACACACCAGGACAATAATACATCATAGTCTATGGAGGATTAATAACTACACACCAGGACAACAATACATCATAGTCTATGGAGGATAAATAACTACACACCAGGACAACAATACATCATAGTCTATGTGGAGGATAAATAACTACACACCAGGACAACACACATCATAGTCTATGGAGGATTAATAACTACACACAGGACAACAATACATCATAGTCTATGTGGGGATAAATAACTACACACACAGGACAACAATACATCATAGTCTATGGAGGATAAATAACTACACACCAGGACAACAATACATCATAGTCTATGGAGGATAAATAACTACACACCAGGACAACAATACATCATAGTCTATGTGGGGATAAATAACTACACACCAGGACAACAATACATCATAGTCTATGTGGAGGATAAATAACTACACACCAGGACAACAATACATCATAGTCTATGTGGAGGATAAATAACTACACACCAGGACAACAATACATCATAGTCTATAGAGGATAAATAACTACACACCAGGACAACAATACATCATAGTCTATGTGGAGGATAAATAACTACACACCAGGACAACAATACATCATAGTCTATGGAGGATAAATAACTACACACCAGGACAACATACATCATAGTCTATGGAGGATAAATAACTACACACCAGGACAACAATACATCATAGTCTATGGAGGATAAATAACTACACACCAGGACAACAATACATCATAGTCTATGTGGAGGATAAATAACTACACACCAGAACAACACATACATCATAGTCTATGTGGAGGATAAATAACTACACACCAGGACAACAATACATCATAGTCTATGTGGAGGATAAATAACTACACACCAGGACAACAATACATCATAGTCTATGGAGGATAAATAACTACACCAGGACAACAATACATCATAGTCTATGGAGGATAAATAACTACACACCAGGACAACAATACATCATAGTCTATGGAGGATAAATAACTACACACCAGGACACAATACATCATAGTCTATGTGGAGGATAAATAACTACACACCATGACAACAATACATCATAGTCTATGTGGAGGATAAATAACTACACACCAGGACAACTATACATCATAGTCTATATGGAGGATAAAAACTACACCCAGGACAACAATACATCATAGTCTATGTGGAGGATAAATAACTACACACCAGGACAACACACATCATAGTCTATGTGGTGGATAAATAACTACACACCAGGACAACAATACATCATAGTCTATGTGGAGGATAAATAACTACACACCAGGACAACACACATCATAGTCTATATGGAGGATAAATAACTACACACCAGGACAACAATACATCATAGTCTATGTGGAGGATAAATAACTACACACCAGGACAACAATACATCATAGTCTATGGAGGATAAATAACTACACACCAGGACAACAATACATCATAGTCTATGTGGAGGATAAATAACTACACACCAGGACAACAATACATCATAGTCAATATGGAGGATAAATAACTACACACCAGGACAACAATACATCATAGTCTATGGAGGATAAATAACTACACACCAGGACAACAATACATCATAGTCTATGTGGAGGATAAATAACTACACACCAGGACAACAATACATCATAGTCTATGGAGGATAAATAACTACACACCAGGACAACAATACATCATAGTCTATGTGGAGGATAAATAACTACACACCAGAACAACAATACATCATAGTCTATGTGGAGGATAAATAACCACACACCAGGACAACAATACATCATAGTCTATGGAGGATAAATAACTACACACCAGGACAACAATACATCATAGTCTATGGAGGATAAATAACTACACACCAGGACAACAATACATCATAGTCTATGGAGGATAAATAACTACACACCAGGACAACTATACATCATAGTCTATGTGGAGGATAAATAACTACACACCAGGACAAATACATCATAGTCTATGTGGAGGATAAATAACTACACACCAGGACAACAATACATCATAGTCTATGGAGGATAAATAACTACACACCAGAACAACAATACATCATAGTCTATGGAGGATAAATAACTACACACCAGGACAACAATACATCATAGTCTATGGAGGATAAATAACTACACACCAGGACAACAATACATCATAGTCTATGTGGAGGATAAATAACTACACACCAGGACAACTATACATCATAGTCTATGTGGAGGATAAATAACTACACACCAGGACAACAATACATCATAGTCTATGTGGAGGATAAATAACTACATTGATGTCTTATCTTCTCTCTTTCTGTTTGTTTGTAGAACCTCACTGTTTGAATTAGCAGGTGTTATTATTAGCCCCTCATCTGTGTGAGAGAAAGAGATATAAAGACAGACAGAAAGAGAGACACAGACAGAGAGAGAGAGACAGACAGAAGAGTCCCCTAAGCAAGCTGGAATTGGGGCTCTGTTCACAAACACAAACAGACCCCACAGAGCCCCATAACAGCAACACAATTAGACCCAACCAAATCATGAGAAATCAAAATATATTACTTGACACATTTGAAAGAATTAACAAAAAAAGAGAAAACTAGAATGCTATTTATTCCTAAACAGACAGTACACAGTGGCAGAATACCTGACCAATGTGACTGACCCAAACTTAAGGAAAGCTTTGACTATGTACAGACTCAGTGAGTTAGCCTAGCTATTGAGAAAGGCCGCAGTAGGCAGACCTCAAATCAAATTTTATTCGTTTTGCGCCCCTAACCAACAATGGTGGAAACTGAGCTACACTTCCTAACCTCCTGACAAAATTTATGACCAGCTAATTCATACTGTATGTTGTAGTCTGTCCAAGAGGGGAATCACACAGACTGATCTCAGTTAATTCATACTGTATGTTGTAGTCTGTCCAAGAGGGAATCACACAGACTGATCTCAGTTAATTCATACTGTATGTTGTAGTCTGTCCAAGAGGGGAATCACACAGACTGATCTCAGTTAATTCATACTGTATGTTGTAGTCTGTCCAAGAGGGGAATCACACAGACTGATCTCAGTTAATTCATACTGTATGTTGTAGTCTGTCCAAGGGGAATCACACAGACTGATCTCAGTTAATTCATACTGTATGTTGTAGTCTGTCCAAGAGGGGAATCACACAAGACTGATCTCAGTTAATTCATACTGTATGTTGTAGTCTGTCCAAGAGGGGAATCACGCAGACTGATCTCAGTTAATTCATACTGTATGTTGTAGTCTGTCCAAGAGGGGAATCACACAGACTGATCTCAGTTAATTCATACTGTATGTTGTAGTCTGTCCAAGAGGGAATCACACAGACTGATCTCAGTTAATTCATACTGTATGTTGTAGTCTGTCCAAGAGGGAAATCACACAGACTGATCTCAGTTAATTCATACTGTATGTTGTAGTCTGTCCAAGAGGGGAATCACACAGACTGATCTCAGTTAATTCATACTGTATGTTGTAGTCTGTCCAAGAGGGAATCACACAAGACTGACAGCCTGTAATTTTATTAAAAGCATTCAGTTGAGTACATGGCAGTTTAGAGAGCAACATCATAACAATAATCTACATCATAATCTATATCATAACATTTATAATCAATAACATCATTATCTATATACTACTAACAATGATTATAATAATACATTAATTAATAATGGAAACACTTCAAGATGAAGATTCTAAGAGACACTAAATAAGATAAGAATCTAAGAGACACTAAATAAGATAAAGAATCTAAGAGACACTAAATAAGATAAAGAATCTAAGAGACACTAAATAAGATAAAGAATCTAAGAGACACTAAATAAGATAAAGAATCTAAGAGACACTAAATAAGAATAAAGAATCTAAGAGACCACTAAATAAGATAAAGAATCTAAGAGACACTAAATAAGATAAAGAATCTAAGAGACACTAAATAGATAAAGAATCTAAGAAACACTAAATAAGATAAAGAATCTAAGAGACACTAAATAAGATAAAGAATCTAAGAGACACTAAATAAGATAAATGAAGACAAAAGCAAAAAGCAATACATTCTGGAACGCAAAAACAGACGTAATTGAGCTACTCGCTTAAATAATCAAAACACAAGTTTACCCAAAACCCATGTTACCCAAAACCCCATGTTACCCCAAACCCCATGTTACCCAAAACCTCATGTTACCCAAAACCCCATGTTAGCAAAACCCCATGTTACCCAAAACCCCATGTTACCAGAACCCCATGTTACCCAAACTCCTTGTTTCCCAAAACCCCATGTTACCCAAAACCCATGTTACTAAAACCCCATGTTACCCAAACCCCCTGTTACCCAAACCCCTTGATTCCCAAAACCCCAATGTTACCCCAAACCCCATGTTACCCAAACCCCATGTTACCCAAACCCCATGTTACCCAAAACCCCCATGTTACCAAAACCCCATGTTACCCAAACCCCATGTTACCCAAAACCCCATGTTACCCAAAACCCCATGTTACCCAAAACCCCATGTTACCCAGAACCCCATGTTACCCAGAACCCCATGTTACCCAAAACCCCATGTTACCCAAAACTCCATGTTTCCCAAAATTCCATGTTACCCTGGTGGTAAAAACCAAACTAAAAGGAATAATGGTGGTTGCAGTCACTCCTTTTAGATTCCTTCCAAGGTTCTAGAAAGATAAACTAATTCTGAACTTGTTATTAAAATTAGAACCACTTCAGGTTTGTCACCACATTTTAAACACCAGTCCACTGCTGACCATCGATTTAAAACACAAAACTGACTTAAGACCAGCATGTAGGGTCAGCTTCATTCTACTCCTACTCCGTCCCCTGGGCTGCTCTCTCCTCTCCCGGTCCAGCTTCAGCTCTGGAGCTCAGAGAGACCATCTCCATGGCATTGACATAAAGATCCATGCTGCTCACCCTGTTCACTCTCTTCTGCCTCCTGGTGGGCTAGGGAGACACAGCACCAACAGTCAGACATTTACTCTCTAGTATCTCCATTCTCTCTCCCTCCCTCTCCCTCTCACCCTCACCCTCTAGTTTAAATGACTTGTAACGTCTGAGTAAATGTCTTTACCTTGTAGTACAGGTAGGAGGTGGTGATGGCTGTCAGTAGGAGCAGCAGCACTACAACGTGTCTGATGATGAAGGCTGGCAGAGGTGAGGCTGCAAACAGAAACACCTTTGATGAGGGGGACTGATCATCATCACATAGATCTGTGGGAAATCTGTCAATGACAAAGTTATAAATCTGGTTCATGTTCAGTTACCTGTGATGGTGAGGGAGAGGAGCTCACTCTCAGAGGAGAAGTTATGAGAGAAAACATAATTGTCATAAACACAGCTGTAGTTCCCTTGGTGGGAGTCATCTGCAGCAGGGAAGAGGAAGGCAGCAGAGTGATTGACAGCTGGCTGGGTCTGGGTTCTGTTGGAGCCGGTGAACGTGAGGAGGAAGGAGCCTCCTGGGTACTGTGGCTGAGTGGAGCAGGTGATGGTGAAGCTGTAGCCCCTGAACACCTCGGGCCCCTGGTGGCCCCTGGAGACCCCTCCCATTGAGTCAGTCAGGGAGATATCAGGTTGGACCAGGAGATCTGTAACAATAAAAGAGAAGAAGAAAAACCTCTTCAACTAGTTTCCTAGAGATATGACAATAACATCAGCATGTAACAGTGCCAGCCACCCTCCCTCACAGGGCAACATGAGTAGTGGGCCTACAGTCACTGAGACAACATATGTTGATATCAGGCTTAAGCAGGACATCTGGAACAAGAGGAGAGAAAAAGAAAACGTAGCTCCTCAACTACTTTCCTCATTTAGATATGACAATAACATGACATGTGACAGTGGTAGTGAGTAGAGACGTTCACTGAGATAACACTCAAATTCAAAAGCATTCTGGGATATTTAAGTTGCATTTGAATGAAGGAAGTTGTATGAATGAAGGAAATCAGTTGAATATAATGATAATATGTTGATATTTCCTGAGCAGATCACTGTGAGTCCAGGAAGGAGATATAATACATGGACAAAAGTATGTGGAACTCAGCAGTGAGTTTTACAACAGAGGATTATTTTTACGCTCTACGTGGTTCAGCACTCGGCGGTCCGTTCTGTCAGCTTGTGTTGTCTACCACTTCACGGCTGAGCCGTTGTTGCTCCTAGACGTGCCACTTTAAGTCACTGAGATCTTCAGTAAGTCCAATCTACTGGCAATGTTTGTCTATGGAGATTGCATGGCTGTGTGCTCAATTGTATAAACCTGTCAGCAATGAGTGTGGCTGAAATAGCAGAATCCACACATGTCCACATACTTTTGGCCACATAGTGTGTCTTGTTATTACCTGAGCAGATCACTGTGAGTCCAGGAAGGAGATAATACATTCTGGAACACTCCCTCAGTGAAGACTCAGACCCAGAACAGGAAACTCCAAACCCTCTAGTGGTGTTTCCAGGTATTACTGAAACAGTGGAGCCACAACCCAGCTGTCTACACACTACTGCAGCTACATCCTCCTGGTCCTCGTCCTCAGTTCCCACAGTCCTCCACTCTCCCTGGTCGTACCACTCCACTCCACCAGCACAGCGACTGCCTCCTCCCACCAGCCTCACATCATCAGGCTCTGAGAAAAGAAAAGAGAGAGACAGTAATCTTACTATTTTCTCACTAAAACACACCTATATTGTCTCTCATATTCTTCACTCCAGGTGAGAAACAATGTTGATTGAGTGACAAACTGTTTCTTACCTGAGCAGGTGAGTCCAACAGCATTACCAGGTAGGCAGGTGTTGTTTTCTCTGTCTGAGGTGTCACAGTCCAGGAGAAGGGACTCTTTGCCTTTACACTGGAACTCTTTATCCCAGGTCTGACCCTCACCTCCTCCATAGAGCCCCCCCCTGTAGAGCTGCAGGAGCCCCACAGCCAAGCTCCCCACAGACTACCTCTGCATCCTGCCAGTCAAAGTCAGCTTCACACACTGAGGCCCAGGACTGATTGGACTTCACCTCCACTCTCCCAGAGCAGAGACCAGCTCCATCCACAAGCCGCACAGACTCTGGAGAAAAAGAGTTGGTTGAACATTCAATCAGTTTTGTTGATGACACTGTCAAGGACTAAACACAAATATGTTGGATAAAAGATTGTAGTTTACTATGTTTGATACTGTAAGAGGTAGAAATGGGTTCTTAGTCACTCAGGATCGGGTTGGGAATAATGCAGGCAGGAGACAGGAATAAGTTCACTTCACTTTATAGAAAATAAACAGCTGGACATCCATCAGGCAGCTTCACTTCAGTACCATCTGAACTACAATGATCTGCCCATGAACATCTCCCATAAACCAATATGACAAACACAAATAAATGTTTAAATACATCTGACATCTCTCCCTCTATTTAAATTAAAAACACATAAAACATGATACATGGTAATATTGTCTAATCTACAAATAAATCTCTCAATATGACCAGTCTCTTACCTGAACAGGTCACATGATGATAATATCCACCATTACAGAAACCAGGTCCTCCTGTGATGTCACACTGTCTAACAGAAGACTCATCTCCATCACATCTCAATAGTGTGACTCTTCCATCTTCAACCAGAGTTCCTCTAGATTCAGCTACAACATCCCCACAGTCCAGCTGTCTACACACAACCTTAACATCTCTTATCACTCTCCACCACCTAGAACATAGACCTGACCACTCTCCTCTGTAGAAGACTTCCACTGTCCCAGAACAGGAAGTGGTCCCATTCACCAGTCTGACTGATCCTGCAGCTGTAAACAGCAGAGAGGAAAACACAGTGATGAGGACAGATGGTGACAGTGATTCTGTTATTCTAACAGCAGTAATGCTTTGTGGTTGACAAGTATTAGTAGTTCCATAAAACACTACTTGTTATTGGGGTTTAGAATGGTTTGTATGGACACATGAATTTCTCCATGTGTGATAATAAAGTTGACTAATATTGAACTGCTATAATCACTGTAGATTTATACTCTACCTACCTGGTGGACTGACGCTTTGAGCCTGGAGATCTGAGGAGAAAGAGAGAGACAGAGGAGAAAGAGAGAGAAAGAGACAGAGAGATAGAGAGAAACAAAGGAGAAAGGGAGGAGACAGAGGAAGATAGAGACAGAGGAGAAAGGGAGGAGTCAGAGGAAGAGAGAGACAGAGGAGAAAGGGAGGAGTCAGAGGAAGAGAGAGACAGAGGAGAAAGGGAGGAGTCAGAGGAAGAGAGAGACAGAGGAGAAAGGGAGGAGTCAGAGGAAGAGAGAGACAGAGGTTAAATGAACATCAACATGACCTTTCATGATGTGATGGGAAGACAGGCTTATCATTGGTATGGTGCAACAACACCCACGTGTACATACACTATATATACAAAAGTATGTGGACACCCCTTCAAATTAGTGGATTCTATTTCAGCCACACCCCTTCCTGACAGATGTATTAAATCAAGCACACAACCATGCAATCTCCATAGACAAACATTGTCAGTAGAATGGCCTTAATGAAGATCTCAGTGACTTTCAACATGGCACCATCGAAGGATGCCACCTTCCAACAAGTCAGTTTGTCAAATGTCTGCCCATACATTCCTCTTCCATGGAAAGGTTAATGTATTGACGCAGATTAGTTTATATATCATTTATTACACTTGCTTTCGTCTGTTTTTTAAATCATTCATTTCATAGGACAGGGTCAAGCTGAGCTGATCCAAGAGTGGAAAAGGTTACTGATTGTGATGACATCACTGGTGAGAAGTCAGTTATGAAAAGATATTGAGTTGACTGCATGTTATTCTGTCAGCCCCATCTCTGTTGATATCTCCCTCTCTCTCCATCTCCCCTCATCCCATAGCCACACAAAGTAGTTTGTGGTGTATAAATACAGCTAAACCTAGGGTATGGCTAAATGGGGTGTGTATAAATACAGCTAAACCTAGGGTATGGCTAAATGGGGTGTATAGAAATACAGCTAAACCTAGGGTATGGCTAAATGGGGTGTGTATAAATACAGCTAAACCTAGGGTATGGCTAAATGGGGTGTGTAGAAATACAGCTAAACCTAGGGTATGGCTAAATGGGGTGTGTAGAAATACAGCTAAACCTAGGGTATGGCTAAATGGGGTGTGTATAAATACAGCTAAACCTAGGGTATGGCTAAATGGGGTGTGTAGAAATACAGCTAAACCTAGGGTATGGCTAAATGGGGTGTGTATAAATACAGCTAAACCTAGGGTATGGCTAAATGGGGTGTGTATAAATACAGCTAAACCTAGGGTATGGCTAAATGGGGTGTGTATAAATACAGCTAAACCTAGGGTATGGCTAAATGGGGTGTGTAGAAGCTAAACCTAGGGTATGGCTAAATGGGGTGTGTAGAAATACAGCTAAACCTAGGGTATGGCTAAATGGGGTGTGTAGAAATACAGCTAAACCTAGGGTATGGCTAAATGGGGTGTGTAGAAATACAGCTAAACCTAGGGTATGGCTAAATGGGGTGTGTAGAAATACAGCTAAACCTAGGGTATGGCTAAATGGGGTGTGTATAAATACAGCTAAACCTAGGGTATGGCTAAATGGGGTGTGTATAAATACAGCTAAACCTAGGGTATGGCTAAATGGGGTGTGTATAAATACAGCTAAACCTAGGGTATGGCTAAATGGGGTGTGTAGAAGCTAAACCTAGGGTATGGCTAAATGGGGTGTGTAGAAATACAGCTAAACCTAGGGTATGGCTAAATGGGGTGTGTAGAAATACAGCTAAACCTAGGGTATGGCTAAATGGGGTGTGTAGAAATACAGCTAAACCTAGGGTATGGCTAAATGGGGTGTGTAGAAATACAGCTAAACCTAGGGTATGGCTAAATGGGGTGTGTAGAAATACAGCTAAACCTAGGGTATGGCTAAATGGGGTGTGTAGAAATACAGCTAAACCTAGGGTATGGCTAAATGGGATGTGTAGAAATACAGCTAAACCTAGGGTATGGCTAAATGGGATGTGTAGAAATACAGCTAAACCTAGGGTATGGCTAAATGGGGTGTGTAGAAATACAGCTAAACCTAGGGTATGGCTAAATGGGGTGTGTAGAAATCCCCCCACCAGATAATTTACTGTACTTAAAAACTCTACAATACTATTTGGAGAAATGCAAAATTAACAAAAATGCCCCCAGACATGAATTATCACTGCAATATTAGGTTTATATTGGGTTTAAACGTCTGTGGAATGGATGTACAATGTACTACTCAACCTCATCATACAGAGGCTACATTGACTCATTTATTCTACTGGTGGAACAGTACAATGAAATAGATGAATTATACACACTTCAATGCTGACTTCAAATACCCACACCAATGTGTAAGTAACCAGAGCATAAAGCAGCTGACTGTGAATATAAACTATGCCAGATAAATCCTGTATATGTATTGAAATAAAAGTCACACATCAAAATAATTAATTAGGCCTTCAATCGACAAGGACGCATAACGACAAACCGAAAAGAATGAATAAAATCATGATATACAAAATGAAAATCTACACATTAATGTAAAAATCCACAGAAAGCCACGCATTCCTTTACTTTACAGTGTTCAACAACACTAATGTGTGATAACAATTTTTTTAAACAAATGTTTCATTTTGTAATAAGATTGGTAGCAACATTGAAAACTGTTCTAGAAATCTGTTGCAGCTCAAGTCGACTACACAATAACAATGCAATGCTCTCTCTATGGGCTAGCTAGCTAGCAAACGTAGCAACACACAATAATACCATGCAATGCTCTCTCTAAGGGCTAGCTGGCTAGCAAACGTAGCAACACACAATAATACCATGCAATGCTCTCTCTATGGGCTAGCTAGCTAGCAAACGTAGCAACACACAATAATACTAAAAACAATATCAGCATGTGAAGTAGCTAGCTAGCTGTTAAATCACCTAAACAAACTGCACTATCAATTTTGAAATCTGCAATTTCAACCTGCAGATCGATGTGCCTCACAGAGTGGAGTCTAACATAACAGATGTAGTTTTGAGGAGAAGGGAAACGTTGCCCATATAACGTCAACGGGCCACGCGGTGCATTCTGGGTGATTCTCGGTCAAGGAGTGCTCTACTTCAAGGAGTGAATGGGATTCTATTGGGCGTCAGCTCAAAAACCCATCATTACCATGAATTTAGTCAACTAAAAGTATACATTTACATATCTTTTCTGAGATGTGAGAAAATTAACTTGCTATTTTTAGTATCGTATAGCATTGCAATTGTGAAATTATGTACCTTTGAGGAAAAATAGGCGCGTTTCTCGACACAAAAGATGGCGCCAAAGAGGATGGCTGACGTTTTACCTGCCCGTAACCATTTATTTATTTTTTTGTGTTGTTTGTAACTTATTTTTTTACCTACTGTAAGAAATTGTATTAGATACTGGTAACTTGTTTTACAACTTCTCAACACAAGCTATACTTGGCACAACATGCACCCATCCCCTCCCCCATGAATAGGCCCCTGTGAAAACAAACACACATGCATTCTGCTCAAGGATGAGACTAAGACAAAGAACTGTGTGAAGAGCCAATGGAACGTCGACATCAGGCCCGGACAGGACTACCCACGACCCAGATCGACCAATCGGAAGGCCAGACTACAAGATCAACCTACTTTGCTTGTTGCCTATATAATCTGTACGAAATGTTTAGAGCGGTCTCTTTTCCAACGATTCCATACGAATCAGACAGAAGGGGCCGTGCTGCACGATTTGCCAGATATCTTCACACTGAATAAACTGTCTTACTAAATACTGTTCCACCCTGTCCAGCGTATTGACTTGGTCTCATTTCTCTAGTAACGAATCATCAACACTACTCAAATCAAATCAAATTGCATTTGTCACATTCACATGGTTAGCAGATGTTAATGCAAGTGTAGCGAAATGCTTGTGCTTCTAGTTCCGACCTTGC
Source organism: Salvelinus namaycush (assembly GCF_016432855.1). Lineage (NCBI taxonomy): Eukaryota > Metazoa > Chordata > Actinopteri > Salmoniformes > Salmonidae > Salvelinus > Salvelinus namaycush. The sequence goes on from NC_052315.1 coordinate 14,663,749, forward strand.
AGTAATCTAACAATTTCACAACAACTACCTTATACACACAGGTGTAAAGGAATGATTAAGAATATGTACAAAGAAATATATGGATGAGCGATGGCCGAACAGCATAGGCAAGATGCAGTAGATGGTATAGAGTACAGTATATACATATGCGATGAGTAATGTATGGTATGTAAACATTACATTAAGTGGCATTGTTTAAGTGACTAGTAATACATGTATTACCTCCAATTATTAATTATTCAAGTGGCTAGAGATTGAGTCTGTATGTTGGCAGCAGCCACTGAATGTTTGTGATGGCTGTTTAACAGTCTGATGGCCTTGAGATAGAAGCTGTTTTTCAGTCTCTCGGTCCTAACTTTGATGCACCTGTACTGACCTCGCCTTCTGGTTGATAGCGGAGTGAACAGGCAGGCCTTCCTGTGACATCGGGTGGTGTAGGTGTCCTGGAGGGCAGGTAGTTTGCCCCTTACGGTTGTGGGCGGAGCAGTTTCCGTACCAGGCGGTGATATAGCCCGACAGGATGCTCTCGATTGTGCATCTGTAAAAGTGTGTGAGTGTTTTTGGTGACATTCCACATTTCTTCAGCCTCTACTCACACGCTGTCTGTGTGGGTAGACCATTTCAGTTTGTCCATGAAATGTACGATGAGGAACTTAAAACTGTTCACCTTCTCCACTACTGTCCCGTCGATGTGGATAGGGGCGTGCTCCCTCTGTTGTTTCCTGAAGTCCACGATCATCTCCTTTGTTTTGTTGACGTTGAGTTTGAGGTTATTTTCCTGACACCACACTCCGAGGGCCCTCACATCCTCCCTGTAGGCCGTCTCGTCATTGTTGGTAATCAAGCCTACCACTGTAGTGTTGTCTGCAAACTTGATGATTGAGTTGGAGGCGTGCATGGCCGTGCAGTCATGGGTGAACAGTGAGCTCAGGAGAGGGCTGAGAACGCACCCTTGTGGGGCCCCAGTGTTGAGGATCAGCAGGGTGGAGATGTTGTTTCCTATCCTCACCACCTGGGGGCGGCCCGTCAGAAAGTCCAGTTGCACAGGGCGGGAGGGTCCCAGGGTCTCGAGCTGAATGACGAGTTTGGAGGGTACTATGGTGTTAAATGCTGAGCTGTAATTGATGAACAGCATTCTTACATAGGTATTCCTCTTATCCAGATGGGTTAGGGCAGTGTGCAGAGTGATTGCAAATACCTATTGGGGCGGTAAGCAAATTGGAGTGGGTCTAGGGTGTCAGGTAGGCTGGAGGTGATATGATCCTTGACTAGTTTCTCAAAGCACTTCATAAAGACGGAAGTGAGTGCTACGGTGCGATATTCGTTTAGCTCAGTTACTTTAGCTTTCTTGGGAACAGGAACAATGGTGGCCCTCTTGCACGTGGGGATAGCAGACAGGGATAGGGATTGATTGAATATGTCCGTAAACACACCAGCCAGGTGGTCTGCGCATGCTCTGAGGACATGGCTAGGGATGCCGTCTGGGCCGGCAGCCTTGCGAGTGTTAACACGTTTAAATGTTTTACTCACGTTGGCTGCGGTGAAGGAGAGCCCGTAGGTTTTGTTCGCGGGCCGTGTCACTGGCACTGTCTTGTCCTCATAGCGAGCAAAGAAGTTGTTTAGTTTGTCTGGGAGCAAGACATTGGTGTCCGCGACTGGGCTGGTTTTCTTTTTGTAGTCCGTGATTGACTGTAGACCCTGCCACGTATGTCTCGTGTCCTAGCCGTTGAATTGCGACTCTACTTCGTACACAATGTTGCTGCTACCGTCTCTTATGACTAAAAATAACTTCTGGACACCAGAACTGTGATTGCACACAACGAACTGCAAGAAGCTTTTTCCTTTAACTTCTTGGTGACAGTATTTTCACATCCGGCTGAAATGCATGCCCAAATTCAACTGCGTGCTACTCATCCCCAGAAGATAAGATATGCATATTATTAGTGGATTTGGATAGAAAACACTCTGAAGTTTCTAAAACTGTTTGCATCATGTCTGTGAGTATAACATAACTTATTTAGCAGGCGAAACCCTGAGGACAAACCATTCAGAATTTTTTTTTGAGGTCACTCTTTTCAATGGGTTTTCATTGGGAATCCAGATTTCTAAGGGACCTTCTTGCAGTTCCTAGCGCTTCCACTGGATGTCACCAGTCTTTAGAAATTGGTTGAGGTTTTTCTTTTGTGTAATGAAGAAGTACGGCCATCTTGAACGAGGGTAACTTGAAGTGTACTGTTCGATAGAGGCGCTTGACCAGAAAGCATGCTGCAGTTTGTTTTCCTCCTGTATCGATCACAAATCATCCCGTCTTCAATTGTATCGATTATTTACGTTAGAAAAATACCTAACATTGTATTACATAAGTAGTTTGAAATGTTTTGGCAAAGTTTACAGGTAACTTTTGAGATATTTTGTAGTCACGTCGCGCAAGTTGGAACCGGTGTTTTTCTGGATCAAACGCGCCAAATAAATTGACATTTTGGATATATATCGACGGAATTAATCGAACAAAAGGACCATTTGTGATGTTTATGGGACATATTGGAGTGCCAACAAAAGAAGCTCGTCAAAGGTAAGGCATGAATTATATTTTTATTTCTGCGTTTTGTGTCGTGCCTGCAGGGTTGAAATATGCTTATATGCTTATCTCTCTTTGTTTACGGAGGTGCTATCCTCAGATAATAGCATCGTTTGCTTTCGCCGAAAAGCCTTTTTGAAATCTGACATGTTGGCTGGATTCACAATTAAAGTGTAGCTTTAATTTGCTATCTTGCATGTGTGATTTAATGAAAGTTTGATTTTTATAGTCATTTATTTGAATTTGGCGCTCTGCATTTTCCGTCCCACATATCCCAGAGAGGTTAACGAGTCCGACGTAAAAATATATACTGTTCTCCCGGGAACAGGCCCAGATCCCTGTTATTAGCGTGAAGAAAAGACTGAAGAAAAGAGGACGCAGATCAGGCCGCCTTTTGATAATCCGTAGACGAGCGAGTAAACTCCCACTGCCATCAATTCTACTTGCTAACATGCAATCACTGGAAAATAAAACTGATGACCTATGATTACGGTTATCCAATGGGACATTAAGAACTGTAATATCTTATGTTTCACCGAGTTGCGGCTGAACGACGATACGGATACTATAAAGCTGGAGGGATTTTCAATGCACCGGCAGAACAGAGAAGCTACATCTGGTAAGACGAGGGGTGGAGGTGTGTATCTTTATGTCAATAACAGCTGGTGCAGGAAGTATAATATTAAAGATGTCTCAAGGTTTTACTCGCGTGAGGTAGAGTACCTCATGATAAGCTGCAGACCACACTATCTACCAAGAGAGTTCTCATCTGTATTATTCGTAGCCGTCTATTTACCACCACAGACCGATGCTGGCACTAAGACCGCACTCAACCAACTCTATAAGTCCATAAGCAAACAGAAAATGCTGACCCAGAAGAGGCGCTCCTAGTGGCCTGGGTCTTTAATGCAGGCAAACTTAAATCAGTTTTACCACATTTTTACCAGCATGTCACATGTGCAACCAGAGGAGGAAAAAAACTCTAGACCACCTTTACTGCACACATAGAGACGTGTACAAAGCTCTCCCTCACCCTCCATTTGGCAAATCTGACCATAATTCTATCCTCCTGATTCCTGTTTACAAGCAAAAACTAAAGCAGAAAGTAACAGTGACTCGCTCAATACGGAAGTGGTCAGATGACGCAGCTGCTACGCTACTGGACTGTTTGCTACCAAAGACTGGAATATGTTCCGGGATTCATCCAATGGTATTGAGGTCGCAGTTGTAAATGAGAACTTGTTCTCAACTGGCCTTCTTGGTTAAAAAAAGGTGAACTAAAAATGTAATAAATAAAATTGAAGAGTACACTACCTCAGTCATCGGGTTCATCAATAAGTGCATTGAGGACGTCGTTCCCACAGTGACCGTACATACATACCCCAACCAGAAGCCATGGATTACAGGCAACATCCGCACTGATGTAAAGGTTCGAGCTGCCGCTTTCAAGGAGAGCGACTCTAACCCGAAAGCTTATAAGAAACCCCGCTATGCCCTCCGACGACGCATCAAACAGGCAAAGCGTCAATACATGACTAATATCGAATCGTACTACATCTGCTCATGACGCTCGGTGGATGTGGCAGGGCCTGCAAACCATTACAGACTACAAAGGTAAGCACACCCGAGAGCTGACCCAGTGACACGGGCCTACCCGTGGTGGCCAGAAAAAAAGCCATTGCTTAAAGAAAAAAATAAGCAAACACATTTGGTGTTCGCCAAAAGGCATGTGGGAGACTCCCCGAACATATGGAAGAAGGTACTCTGGTCAGATGAGACTAAAATTGAGCTAATTGGCCATCAAGGAAAACGTTATGTCTGGCGCAAACCCAACACCTCTCATCACCCCGAGAGCACCATCCCATTTCATCGGCAGGGACTGGGAAACTGGTCAGAATTGAAGGAATGTGCCTCCCGGGTGGCGCAGTGGTCTAAGGCACTGCATCGCAGCTGTGCCACCAGAGATTCTGGGTTCGAGCCCAGGCTCTGTCGCAGCCGGCCGCGACCGGGAGGCCCATGGGGCGACGCACAATTGGCCCAGCGTAGTCCGGGTTAGGGAGGGTTTGGGCGGCAGGGATATCCTTGTCTCATCGCGCACTAGCGACTCCAACTTGAAGAAGCTGGAGCAGTTTTGCCTTGAAGAATGGGCAAAAATCCCAGTGCCTAGATGTGCTAAGCTTATAGAGACATACCCCAAGAGACTCGCAGCTGTAATTGCTGTGAAAGGTGGCTCTACAAAGTATTGACTTCAGGGGGGTGAATAGTTATGCACACTCAAGTTTTCTGTTTTTTTGTCTTATTTATTGTTTGTTTCACAATAAATGGCTGTAATTTGGTATCATTAAAACCCTACTACGCATTCCTGCGCCTGTCTCCCGACCCCGTCTACCAACGTGACAGTGGGCAAATGTTGTCATCAAAGTCTGGCATTCTCTGTGTTTATGGTGCTTTGAAGACAACTGACAACTCAGTTGTCTTGAAGGTCGGCTCATGATGACGTCAGGTAGTAATTCTAGAAAGAGGCCCGAATTCCCGACTTGACCGTTCAAAACGTATATTTTCCCAGTCGGAGCTCGTTATTTCCAGAGTTCCCAGTTGTCTTGAACTCACTGAATATTTCCCAGTTCTGAGTTTTTTTGAGCGCAGCAGAAATCATATTGGATTGACAGCACGGCCAATGTTGAATGCTCATTAATGTCTTAATTGACGGATTACCTCTTATCCGCCTGTAGTCCCCATATGCCATCATTTGGGCATCTCAATTGTCAGTAGAAACCACATTTGTTTAAGCAAGTCAGCCATATAAGCAATTTTTTTCTAAAAGGCAGTAAATGAGGCTGAATGAACTGTTTCGCTGCCAGACAAGGCTCCACTGACAGCCAGGTGGAGCACTGGTATAGTGCAATTCATGTATTGTTTAGTGTTGTGTTGTGTACTGACTTTGCTGGATTGCATCCCACATTTGTTGTTGTTGCCCTCACAAACATTTACGTGCTACAATCACAACTGCAGCTGGCTGAGAGGGTCCTAGTGGAGCCGACTGACTGAGAGGGTCCTAGTGGAGCCGACTGACTGAGAGGGCCCTAGTGGAGCCGACTGACTGAGAGAGCACAAGTGGAGCCGGCTGACAGAGAGGGACATAGTGGAGCCGACTGACTGAGAGGGTCCTAGTGGAGCCAGCTGACAGAAAGGGCCCTAGTGGAGCCGGCTGACTGAGAGGGCTCTAGAGCCGGTTGTCTGGGAGGGCTCTTGGGGAGCCTGCTGGCTGAGAGGGCCCTAGTGGAGCCGGCTGGCTGAGAGGGCCCTAGTGGAGCCGGCTGGCTGAGAGGGCCCTAGTGGAGCCCGGCTGGCTGAGAGGGCACTAGTGTAGCCAGCTGGCTGAATGGGCCCAAGTGGAGCCGGTTGGCTGGGAGGGTCCTAGTGGAGCCAGCTGACAGAGAGGGCTCTAGAGCCGGCAGTCTGAGAGGGCCCTAGTGGAGCCGGTTGTCTTGGAATGCTCTGATGGAGCTGGCTGCCTGGGAGGGCCCTTGGGGAGCCTGCTGGCTGGGAGGGCCCTAGTGGAGACGGCAGTCTGAGAGGGCCCTAGTGAAGCCGGCTGACTGAGAGGGTCCTAGTGGAGACGGCTGACTGAGAGGGTCCTAGTGGAGACAGCTGGCTGAGAGGGTCCTAGTGGAGCCGGCTGACTGAGAGGGTCCTAGTGGAGCCGGCTGACTGAGAGGGTCCTAGTGGAGCCGGCTGGCTGAGAGGGTCCTAGTGGAGCCGGCTGGCTGAGAGGGCCCTAGTGGAGCCGGCTGGCTGAGAGGGCCCTAGTGGAGCCGGCTGGCTGAGAGGGCCCTTGTGGGGTGTTTTTTGTTGTTGTATATTGTTAACATTTTATTTTATATATAATTTCTCTTTTGAATATTTTATGTTTTTAATGTTAACTGTTTGTGATTGTTGAGGGAGATAAGAAATGAACATCAACATGACCTTTCATTATGTGATGGGGAAGACAGGCTTATCGTTGGTATTGTGCAACAACACCCATGTGAACACACATCCCCCTTCCATGTGAAGCTCTCTTTGCAGATGAGTTTACAGTATATCTCATTTAATACATCAGCTTTCTGTTACTTTCTCAATAGTTCAGTTCCAGAGGTCAGAGGTCAAGTTGAGCTGGGCCAATAGCGGAAAAGATTACTGGGTAGGATGACATCACTGGTGTGAAGTCAAAATATATCTCCCTTCCTTTACTGTTTCTCTCTACTCCACTACTCTCTCTCCCCTACCCTCCTCTCTCCTTCACAAATCTCTCTCCACTACTCTCTCCCCTACCCTCCTCTCTCCCTACCCTCCTCTCACCTCCACCCTTCTCTCTCCCCTACACTCCTCTCTCCCCTCCCCTTCTCTCACATCAACACTCCTTTCTCCCTCACAAATCCTCTCTCCCTACCCTTCTCTCTCCCATACAATACTCTTTGCTATACCCTTCTCACTCTATCTTTTACCCTTCTCTCCCCCCTAACCTCATCTCTCCTCTACCCATCTCACTATCCTACCAACCTCCCTCGTCCACAACTCTCTCTCCCCTACACACCTCTCTCCTCTTGAATCCTCTCTCTCTACCCTCCTATCTCCTCCACCCTACTCTATCCCCTACCCTCCTCTCTCCCCTCCCCTTCTCTCTTCCCTACCCTCTACCCCCTAACCTCCTCTCTCCTCTGCACTTCTCGCTCTCCCCTACCCTCCTCTCTCTCCTATCCTCTTCTCTCCCCTACCGTCCTTTCTCCCCTCCCCTCCCATTCTCTCTCCCCTACCCTTTCTCCCCTATCCTCCTATCTCCCCTCCCCTTCTATCTCTCCTCCTCCACAAACATTTCTCCACACCCCTCCTCTCTCTTTCATCTCTCTCTCTCTCGCTCTCTCGCTCTCTCTCTTTCTCTCTCTCTTTGTGACATATAGTGTTTGACCTGTTGATTTTGACTCAGCTCATAGACATCTAGCATCTACACCCCTCCCTTCTCCTACTCTAACATAACACCAATATAATATATACTCTCATTCATTTACATAGAGACAGATACAATCAATCATTGACACACTGAATATACAACAGTCAGATGCATGACACCATCACAACTTAACTGACATTAGTGCCTGTCCCCAGATGGACAGTTAGGCTACAGTAAAGTACATTTACAGGTGATCACATCATTGTCCTGCTTTGAGACACATTTTTACTGTCTGCTTCCAGTTTCATGTTATTTTACTAGCCCTGCAAATGGTAATATATCTTACAATATCAAAACATATCTCAGTAACTGTCACAAGTGTATATCAACATAACAGCCTCCTACCTGTGCTCCACAACAGGATGGTCAGTACCACTGCATATATCATATCTGTCTCTAACTGGGGCTCCACTGACATGTACAAGTCACTGTCATAAGGTTTGGACTGAAGAGTGGAACATACTGCTCGGCTATATGACTTCTATGTCATAAGTTCATTAGGTCATTGATGTGAGATAAACTTCTTAGCATCTTATCTTGGATCAGTGGTTGAACACACTACAGCAAACTGAAAAACTCCACAGGAAACTGCTGACAGAGCAGCAACGTTTCACATAGTGTGTCCTATAATATCACCTCTAACTTTCTACTGCTTGAGTTCACCTCTTATAGAATATTGGCTTAATGTTCCAGCACCTCAATATAAACAGTACCAGCACCCAAAATGAGTACTGATGAGGTCTCATGTTAGAGCAGGAGAAGGGGGGATGTGGTGTAGAAGCTAGAGGTCTGTTACCCAAGTCAACTCAACAGGCCTGATGCTATATGTCAGGGTCAGGCTGGGCTGGGCCAAGAGAGGAACAGGTTACTGGTTATGATGACGTCACTGGTGAGTCAGAAGTCAGTGATAAAATGATATTCTCTCTCTACCATCTCTCTCCCCCCTCATCCATCTTGTCCTCCCCCTTCCCTCTCCTCGATCTGGTTCTGATCATTACTCTCTTCTCCCTCCCCTCTTCTAATGCATATTATATAAAGGGGAGGGAGAATGAGATCAGGAGATGAGGGAGAGGGGGTGAAGGGGAGAGGGGGAGAAGAGGAGTGGTGGAGAAGAGGAGTGGGGGAGAAGAGGAGAGGGGGAGAAGGGGAGATGAGGAGATGGGGAGAAGGGGAGATGGGGAGAAGAGGAGTGGGGGAGAAGAGGAGTGGGGGAGAAGAGGAGAGGGGGAGAAGAGGAGAGGGGGAGATGGGGAGAAGAGGAGATGGGGAGAAGGGGAGAAGGGGAGATGGGGAGAAGAGGAGTGGGGGAGAAGAGGAGTGGGGGAGAAGAGGAGAGTGTGGAGAAGAGGAGTGGGGGAGAAGGGGAGATGGGGAGAAGAGGAGAGTGTGGAGAAGAGGAGTGGGGGAGAAGAGGAGATGGGGAGAAGAGGAGTGGGGGAGAAGAGGAGATGGGGAGAAGAGGAGATGGGGAAGAGTGGGGGAGAAGAGGAGATGGGGAGAAGAGGAGATGGGGAGGAGTGGGGGAGAAGAGGAGTGGGGGAGAAGGGGAGATGGGGAGAAGAGGAGAGGGGGAGAAGAGGAGAGTGTGGAGAAGAGGAGTGGGGGAGAAGGGGAGATGGGGAGATGGGGAGAAGAGGAGTGGGGGAGAAGAGGAGTGGGGGAGAAGGGGAGATGGGGAGAAGAGGAGAGTGTGGAGAAGAGGAGTGGGGGAGAAGAGGAGTGGGGGAGAAGAGGAGTGGGGGAGAAGGGGAGATGGGGAGAAGAGGAGAGGAGGAGAAGGGGAGATGGGGAGAAGGGGAGAAGAGGAGATGGGGAGAAGAGGAGTGGGGGAGAAGAGGAGTGGGGGAGAAGGGGAGATGGGGAGAAGAGGAGAGGGGGAGAAGAGGAGTGGGGGAGAAGAGGAGTGGGGGAGAAGGGGAGATGGGGAGAAGGGGAGATGTGGAGAAGAGGAGACGTGGAGAAGAGGAGACGTGGAGAAGGGGAGATGGGGAGAAGAGGAGACGTGGAGAAGGGGAGACGTGGGGAAGAGGAGACGTGGAGAAGGGGAGATGGGGAGAAGAGGAGACGTGGAGAAGAGGAGACGTGGAGAAGAGGAGACGTGGAGAAGAGGAGACGTGGGGAAGAGTGGGGGAGAAGAGGAGATGGGGAGAAGAGGAGATGGGGAGGAGTGGGGGAGAAGAGGAGTGGGGGAGAAGGGGAGATGGGGAGAAGAGGAGAGGGGGAGAAGAGGAGAGTGTGGAGAAGAGGAGTGGGGGAGAAGGGGAGATGGGGAGATGGGGAGAAGAGGAGTGGGGGAGAAGAGGAGTGGGGGAGAAGGGGAGATGGGGAGAAGAGGAGAGTGTGGAGAAGAGGAGTGGGGGAGAAGAGGAGTGGGGGAGAAGAGGAGTGGGGGAGAAGGGGAGATGGGGAGAAGAGGAGAGGAGGAGAAGGGGAGATGGGGAGAAGGGGAGAAGAGGAGATGGGGAGAAGAGGAGTGGGGGAGAAGAGGAGTGGGGGAGAAGGGGAGATGGGGAGAAGAGGAGAGGGGGAGAAGAGGAGAGGGGGAGAAGAGGAGTGGGGGAGAAGGGGAGATGGGGAGAAGGGGAGATGGGGAGAAGAGGAGAAGGGGAGAAGAGGAGTGGGGGAGAAGGGGAGATGGGGAGAAGAGGAGTGGGGGAGAAGAGGAGAGGGGGAGAAGAGGAGAGGGGGAGAAGAGGAGAGGGGGAGAAGGGGAGTGGGGGAGAAGAGGAGATGAAAATCATCTGTCCTCGGTTGCAACACTCACTTCCGAGTTCCAAACTTCCTCTGGAAGCAACTTCAGCACAAGAACTGTTCGTCTGGAGCTTCATGAAATGGGTTTCTTCGGCCGAGCAGCAGCACACAAGCCTAAGATCAACATGTGCAATGGCAAGCGTCTGCTGGAGTGGAAACACTTTCTCTGGAGTGATGAATCACGTTTCCCCATCTGGCAGTCAGAACCACAAATCTGGGTTTGGCAGATGCCAGGAGAACGCTACCTGCCCCAAAGCATAGTGCCAACTGTAAAGTTTGGTGGAGGAAGAATCATGGTCTGGGGTTGTTTTTAATGGATCGTGTTAGGCCCCTTAGTTTCATTGAAGGGAAATCTAATCGCTACAGCATACAACGACATTCTAGACTATTCTGTGCTTCCAACTTTGTGGCAACAGTTTGGGGGAAGGCCCTTTCCTGTTTCAGCATGACAATGCCCCTGTACACAAAGCGAGGTCCATACAGAAATAGTTTGTTGAGATTGATGTGGAAGAACTTTACTGGCCTGCACAGAGCCCTGACCTAAACCCTATTGAATACCTTTAGGGATGAATTGAAACGCAGACTGTGAGCCAGGCCTAATCGCCCAACCTCACTAATGCTGTTGTGGCTGAATGGAAGCAAGTCCCCACAGCAATGTTCCAACATCTAGTGGAAAGCCTTCCCAGAAGACTGGAGGCTGTTATAGCAGCAAAGGGGCACCAACTCCATATTAATACCCATGATTTTGGAATGAGATGTTAGATGAGCAGGTGTCCACATACTTTTGGTCATGTAGTGTACATTCTCCTTCCATGCAAATGTGTAACTCTCTTTGCAGATGAGATAAAATCTAATCACATTTTTTAAAATCATTAATTTCAGAGGTCAGCGTCAAGCTGAGCCGGACCAAGAGTGGAAAAGGTTACAGGTTATGATGACATCACTGGTGAAAGATATTCAGTTGGCTGCATGTTATTCTGTCAGCCCCATCTCTGTTGACATCTCTCTCTCTCTGTTCCTCTCTCTCTCTTCCTGACAGATAGCATCAGACCTGTTGACTTGGGTAACAGACCTCTATCATCTACACCCCCCCTTCTCCTACTGTAACATCAGACCTGTTGACTTGGGTAACAGACCTCTAGCATCTACACCCCCTTCTCCTACTCTAACATCAGACCAATACAATATATAATATGTCAAGTATCAGTAGTTCCATAAAACACTACTTGTTATTGGGTTTAGAATAGTGTTTATGGTCACATTACTTTCTCAATGTGGGATAATAAAGTTGACTAATATTGAACTGTTATAATCACTGTAGATCTATACTCTACCTACCTGGTGGACTGATGCTTTGAGCCTGGAGATCTGAGGAGAAAGAGAGAGACAGAGGACAAAGGGAGGAGTCAGAGGAAGAGAGAGGCAGAGGAGAAAGGGAGGAGTCAGAGGAAGAGAGAGACAGAGGAGAAAGGGAGGAGTCAGAGGAAGAGAGAGACAGAGGAGAAAGGGAGGAGTCAGAGGAGAAAGGGAGGAGTCAGAGGAAGAGAGAGACAGAGGAGAATGGGAGGAGTCAGAGGAAGAGAGAGACAGAGGAGTAAGGGAGGAGTCAGAGGAAGAGAGAGACAGAGGAGAAAGGGAGGAGTCAGAGGAGAAAGGGAGGAGTCAGAGGAAGAGAGAAACAAAGGAGAAAGGGAGGAGTCAGAGGAAGAGAGAGAGAGAGGAGAAAGAGAGAGACAGAGACAGAGAGATACAGAGGAGAAAGGGACGAGTCAGAGGAAGAGAGAGACAGAGGAGAAAGGGAGGAGTCAGAGGAAGAGAAAGACAGAGGAGAAAGGGAGGAGTCAGAGGAAGAGAGAGACAGAGGAGAAAGGGAGGAGTCAGAGGAGAAAGGGAGGAGTCAGAGGAAGAGAGAGACAGAGGAGAATGGGAGGAGTCAGAGGAAGAGAGAGACAGAGGAGTAAGGGAGGAGTCAGAGGTAGAGAGAGACAGAGGAGAAAGGGAGGAGTCAGAGGAAGAGAGAGACAGAGGAGAAAGGGAGGAGTCAGAGGAAGAGAGAGACAGAGGAGAAAGGGAGGAGTCAGAGGAAGAGAGAGACAGAGGAGAAAGGGAGGAGTCAGAGGAAGAGAGAGACAGAGGTTAAATGAACATCAACATGACCTTTCATGATGTGAATGGGAAGACAGGTTTATTGTTGGTATTGTGCAACAACACCCATGTGTACATACACTATATATACAAAAGTATGTGGACACCACTTCAAATTAGTGGATTCTATTTCAGCCACACCAACAACCACGTGTACACACACTCTCTCGTATACCCTTTCTCTCCCCTACCTTCCCTTTCTCTCTACCTTAGCCTCTCTCCCCTCCCCTCCTCTCTCCTCTCCACTTCTCTCTCCTCTACCCTCCTCTCTCCCCTCTCCTCCTCTCTCCTCTCCACTTCTCTCTCCTCTACCCTCCTCTCTCCCCCACCCTCCTCTCTCCTCTCCACTTCTCTCTCCTCTCCCCTCCTCTCTCCCTTACCCTCCTCTCTCCCCCACCCTCCTCTCTCCTCTCCACTTCTCTCTCCTCTACCCTCCTCTCTCCCCTACCCTCCTCTCTCCTCTCCACTTCTCTCTCCTCTACCCTCCTCTCTCCTCTACCCTCCTCTCTCCCCTTCCCTCCATTCTCCCCTCCCTTTCTCTCTCCTCTTCCCTTTCTCTCTCCCCTACCCTCCTCTCTCCCTAACCTCCTCTCTCTCTCGCCTCCTCCTCAAATCTCTCTCCCCACCCCTTCTCTCTCTTCTCATCTCTCTCTCTCTCTCTTTCGCTCTCTCTTCGTGACGTATAGTGTTGGACCTGTTGATCTTGACTCAGCTCATAGACTTCTATCATCTACACCCCTCCCTTCTCCTACTCTAACATAACACCAATATAATATATACTCTCATTCATTTACATAGAGACAGATACAATCAATCATTGACACACTGAATATACAACAGTCAGATGCATGACACCATCACAACTTAACTGACATTAGTGCCTGTCCCCAGATGGACAGTTAGGCTACAGTAAAGTACATTTACAGGTGATCACATCATTGTCCTGCTTTGAGACACATTTTTACTGTCTGCTTCCAGTTGTATGTTATTTTACTAGCCCTGCAAATGGTAACATATCTTACAATATCAAAACATATCTCAGTAACTGTCACAAGTGTCTATCAACATAACAGCCTCCTACCTGTGCTCCACAACAGGATGGTCAGTACCACTGCAGGTATCATATCTGTCTCTAACTGGGGCTCCACTGACATATACAGTCTACTGTCATAAGGTTTGGACTGAAGAGTGGAACATACTGCTCGGCTATATGACTTCTATGTCATAAGTTCGTTAGGTCTTTGATGTGAGATAAACTTCTCAGCAACTTATCTTGGATCAGTGGTTGAACACACTACAGCAAACTGAAAAACTCCACAGGAAACTGCTGACAGAGCAGCAACGTTTCACATAGTGTGTCCTATAATATCACCTCTAACTTTCTACTGCTTGAGTTCACCTCTTATAGAATATTGGCTTAATGTTCCAGCACCTCAATATAAACAGTACCAGCACCCAAAATGAGTACTGATGAGGTCTCATGTTAGAGCAGGAGAAGGGGGGATGTGGTGTAGAAGCTAGAGGTCTGTTACCCAAGTCAACTCTACTGGCCTGATGCTATATGTCAGGGTCAGGCTGGGCTGGGACAAGAGAGGAACAGGTTACTGGTTATGATGACATCACTGGTGAGAAGTCAGTGAATAAAAGATGAAGGGGAGAGGAAGGAGGAGAGGAGAGGGAGGAGAGGAGGATGGGAGAAAGGGAGAGGAGAGGGAGAAGAGGTGGAGAAAAGAGGAGAGAGAGAAGAGGAGGATGGGAGAAAGGGGAGAGGAGAGGAGAGGAGAGGAGAGGAGAGGAGAGGAGAGGAGAGGAGAGGAGAGGAGAGGAGATGGGAGAAAGGGAGAGGAGGTACTGTTTGTCTCCCACCGTTCCACTCAGAGGACTCTACCTTCTGTTATCAAGTGGGCGTTTCCACTATATTTAGTTTACCAGTCATTTCAGTGAAGGGAACGAGTGCACACTTTAGGAGAAAGGAGAGATAATTGGTGCAATGCTTCTTTCTAGTCTACAGTCCTGCGTCTGTGACACCAGATTATCACCTAGTGGCCATAAGAGGAACTGTCCTGTCAGTGTGTTTTTACTGCTGGCTCAAAACAACACATGACCTGCATACATGATATGATTCATGTGTGAGTACTAAAAGCATATGAATATAGTATATTATAGTATATTTATTATATATGTGGGTCTGATAAGTAAACACTCTTAATGTTTGCTGTTTTATCACTCAGAAGAACATTGGACACTATGTAACCAAACACATGTGAAACCTCATGATATGAGTGATAAGAAGTGTTTAAAAAGGTGAGTTCTGAACCCTGTAGACTACTGCACTACTTCTGAAGAAGACCAGAGTCATTTCAGAATGAAGACTGCTATAGTTCTGACGCTGTTGCTGTTCTGTCTGTCTGGGGCCTGAAATCAGGGAGAGAGTGGAGGGGTGACTAGTAGTTCTGTCTGTCTGTCTGTCTGTCTGTCTGTCTGTCTGGGGCCTGGACTCAGGGAGAGAGTGGAGGGGTGACTAGTAGTTCTGTCTTTCTGTCTGTCTGAGGCCTGGACTCAGGGAGAGAGTGGAGGGGTGACTAGTATTTCTGTCTGTCTGTCTGTCTGTCTGGGGCCTGGACTCAGGGAGAGAGTGGAGGGGTGACTAGTAGTTCTGTCTGTCTGGGGCCTGGACTCAGGGAGAGAGTGGAGGGGTGACTAGTAGTTCGTTCGTTCGTTCGTTCGTTCGTTCGTTCGTTCGTTCGTTCGGTCGGTCGTTCGGTCGTTCGGTCGTTCGGTCGGTCGGTCGGTCGGTCGGTCGGTCTGTCGGTCTGTCGGTCTGTCGGTCTGTCGGTCTGTCGGTCTGTCGGTCTGTCTGTCTGTCTGTCTGCAGTATATACACTAAATCACCAAAAGTATGTGGACACCTGCTCGTCAAACATCTCATTCCAAAATCATGGGCTTTTGCATGGAGTTGGTCCCCCCCCTTTGCAGGGCTTGTGAAGTTCTTCCACACCAATCTCGACTAACCATTCATGTATGGAACTCGATTTGCGTACGGGGCATTGTCATGCTGAAACAGGAAAGGGCCTTCCCCAAACTGTTGCCACAAAGTTGGAAGCACAGAATCTTCTAGAATGTCATTGAATGCTGTAGGGTTAAGATTTCCCTTAACTGAAACTAAGGGGCCCGAACCATGAAAAACAACCCCAGACCATTATTCCTCCTCCACCAAACTTTACAGTGGGCACAATGCATTGGGGCAGGTAGCATTCTCCTGGCATCCGCCAAACCCAGATTAGTCCGTCAGATTGCTAGAAGGTGAAGCATAATTCATCACTCCAGAGAATATGTTTCCACTGCTCCAGAGTCCAATGGCAGTGAGCTTTACACCACTTAAGCCTACACTTGGCATTGCACATGGTGATCTTAGGCTTGTATGCAGATTCTCGGCCCTGGAAACCCATTTCATGAAGCTCCTGACAAACAGTTTCTTGTGCTGATGTTGCTTCCAGAGGCAGTTTGGAACTTGTTAGTGAGTGTTGCAACCAAGTACAGATGATTTTTACACGTTACACGCTTCAGCACTCGGCGGTCCCGTTCTGTGAACATGTGTGGCCCACTACTTCTTGGCTGAGCCGTTGTTGGTCCTAGATGTTTCCACTTCTCAGTAACAGCACTTACAGTTGACCGGGGAAGCTCTAGCAGGTCAGAAACTTGACAAACTGACTTGTTGGAAAGGTGCCATCCTCTGACGGTGCCACGTTGAAAGTTACTGAGATCTTCAGTAAAGCCATTCTACTGCCACTTGTTTGGTTACTACATGATTCCATATGTGTTATTTCATAGTTTCAATGTCTCCACTATTATTCTACAATGTAGACAATAGTTAAAACTGATCCTAGATCTGTACAATGTAGACAATAGTTAAAATAAAGAAAAAACATTGAATTTGTAGGTGTGTCCAAACAATTGACCGGTACTGTATATAGATTGTGGAGGTGAACTGGTCCTAGATCTGTGCAAAGCCATAACATCTACAGCAGGAACAACTGTCTGTGTTAGAGAGCATATAAAACGAACTGATCCTAGATCTGTACAAAGGCATAACATCTACAGCAGGAACAACTGTCTGTGTTAGAGAGCATATAAAACGAACTGATCCTAGATCTGTACAAAGGCATAACATCTCCAGCAGGAACAACTGTCTGTGTTAGAGAGCATATAAAACGAACTGATCCTAGATCTGTACAAAGGCATAACATCTACAGCAGGAACAACTGCCTGTGTTAGAGAGCATATAAAACGAACTGATCCTAGATCTGTACAAAGGCATAACATCTACAGCAGGAACAACTGTCTGTGTTAAAGAACATATAAAACGAACTGATCCTAGATCTGTACAAAGGCATAACATCTACAGCAGGAACAACTGTCTGTGTTAGAGAACATATAAAACGAACTGATCCTAGATCTGTACAAAGGCATAACATCTACAGCAGGAACAACTGTCTGTGTTAGAGAACATATAAAACGAACTGATCCTAGATCTGTACAAAGGCATAACATCTACAGCAGGAACAACTGTCTGTGTTAGAGAACATATAAAACGAACTGATCCTAGATCTGTACAAAGGCATAACATCTACAGCAGGAACAACTGTCTGTGTTAGAGAACATATAAAACGAACTGATCCTAGATCTGTACAAAGGCATAACATCTACAGCAGGAACAACTGTCTGTGTTAAAAGGCCCAGCTGGATTGAATTGAACTGTTTAAAATGACGTATTTGAATGTCAAATGATTTGTTTGTCAGTACAAGACAGGGTCTGTGGAGGCTTGGCCTATTAGTGATAGATTTTTGGAGGGACCCTTGTCCCTACAGCCAATCAGTGAGCAGCTTCCCTTCCCCTACATCTCAGCCAGTTCTGTTACTCACAACACCCCCCTGCTTCCCTCAACAATGGAACAGCTTCCCTTCCCCTACATCTCAGCCAGTTCTGTTACTCACAACACCCCCCCTGCTTTCCTCAACAATCGAACAGCTTCCCTTCCCCTACATCTCAGGTAGTTCTGTTACTCACAACACCCCCCTGCTTCCCTCAACAATGGAACAGCTTCCCTTCCCCTACATCTCAGGCAGTTCTGTTACTCACAACACCCCCCTACTTTCCTCAACAATGGAACAGCTTCCCTTCCCCTACATCTCAGGCAGTTCTGTTACTCACAACACCCCCCTGCTTCCCTCAACAATGGAACAGCTTCCCTTCCCCTACATCTCAGCCAGTTCTGTTACTCACAACACTCCCCCTGCTTTCCTCAACAATGGAACAGCTTCCCTTCCCCTACATCTCAGGCAGTTCTGTTACTCACAACACCCCCCTGCTTCCCTCAACAATGGAACAGCTTCCCTTCCCCTACATCTCAGGCAGTTCTGTTACTCACAACACCTCCCCTGCTTTCCTCAACAATGGAACAGCTTCCCTTCCCCTACATCTCAGGCAGTTCTGTTACTCACAACACTCCCCCTGCTTTCCTCAACAATGGAACAGCTTCCCTTCCCCTACATCTCAGGCAGTTCTGTTACTCACAACACTCCCCCTGCTTTCCTCAACAATGGAACAGCTTCCCTTCCCCTACATCTCAGGCAGTTCTGTTACTCACAACACTCCCCCTGCTTTCCTCAACAATGGAACAGCTTCCCTTCCCCTACATCTCAGGCAGTTCTGTTACTCACAACACTCCCCTGCTTTCCTCAACAATGGAACAGCCCACTGAGCTAAAGCCTTGCCATTACAAATATGTTTTAAAGGAGCGGGACATTTTTTACAATGAGGAAATAATATTTCATGTTTTACACGTACCTCAGCCAGCATTGTGAATGGTGTCTTATGCAGTGACAAAATTAGATTTGCTGATGCAGTAAATCTAATACTTAGGTGTTTTTAGGCATGAAAGGTCTGCGGTGATTCCGTGGTTATAAGTTACTGACCTTGGAATACATTTCTGGCCATGCTGGCAGTGTCTGAATCAAACCCAATGACCACCTGGCACACTGACAGGGTCTGAATCAAACCCAATGACCACCTGGCACACTGACAGGGTCTGAATCAAACCCAATGTCCACCTGGCACACTGACAGGGTCTGAATCAAACCCAATGTCCACCTGGCACACTGGCAGGGTCTGAATCAAACCCAATGTCCACCTGGCACACTGACAGGGTCTGAATCAAACCCAATGTCTACCTGGCACACTGACAGGGTCTGAATCAAACCCAATGTCCACCTGGCACACTGACAGGGTCTGAATCAAACCCAATGACCACCTGGCACACTGACAGGGTCTGAATCAAACCCAATGTCCACCTGGCACACTGGCAGGGTCTGAATCAAACCCAATGTCCACCTGGCACACTGACAGGGTCTGAATCAAACCCAATGACCACCTGGCACACTGGCAGGGTCTGAATCAAACCCAATGACCACCTGGCACACTGACAGGGTCTGAATCAAACCCAATGTCCACCTGGCACACTGACAGGGTCTGAATCAAACCCAATGTCCACCTGGCACACTGACAGGGTCTGAATCAAACCCAATGACCACCTGGCACACTGACAGGGTCTGAATCAAACCCAATGACCACCTGGCACACTGACAGGGTCTGAATGTTAAGGGGAGGGAAGATGGTCAAGAGGTGATGATTATTGTTGTTCTACTGCCTGATTGTTATGCAACAACACTGTTTACAAAAGCTTTGTTAAAGAACAAGAAGACCCGCACACTGTTTACAAAAGCTTTGTTAAAGAACAAGAAGACCTGCACACTGTTTACAAAAGCTCTGTTAAAGAACAAGAAGACCTGCACACTGTTTACAAAAGCTTTGTTAAAGAACAAGAAGACCTGCACACTGTTTACAAAAGCTTTGTTAAAGAACAAGAAGACCCGCACACTGTTTACAAAAGCTTTGTTAATAAAGAACAAGAAGACCTGCACACTGTTTACAAAAGCTTTGTTAAAGAACAAGAAGACCCGCACACTGTTTACAAAAGCTTTGTTAAAGAACAAGAAGACCCGCACACTGTTTACAAAAGCTTTGTTAAAGAACAAGAAGACCCGCACACTGTTTACAAAAGCTTTGTTAAAGAACAAGAAGACCCGCACACTGTTTACAAAAGCTTTGTTAAAGAACAAGAAGACCCACACACTGTTTACAAAAGCTTTGTTAAAGAACAAGAAGACCCGCACACTGTTTACAAAAGCTTTGTTAAAGAACAAGAAGACCCGCACACTGTTTACAAAAGCTTTGTTAAAGAACAAGAAGACCTGCACACTGTTTACAAAAGCTTTGTTAAAGAACAAGAAGACCCGCACACTGTTTACAAAAGCTTTGTTAAAGAACAAGAAGACCCGCACACTGTTTACAAAAGCTTTGTTAAAGAACAAGAAGACCCGCACACTGTTTACAAAAGCTTTGTTAAAGAACAAGAAGACCCGCACACTGTTTACAAAAGCTTTGTTAAAGAACAAGAAGACCCACACACTGTTTACAAAAGCTTTGTTAAAGAACAAGAAGACCCGCACACTGTTTACAAAAGCTTTGTTAAAGAACAAGAAGACCCGCACACTGTTTACAAAAGCTTTGTTAAAGAACAAGAAGACCTGCACACTGTTTACAAAAGCTTTGTTAAAGAACAAGAAGACCTGCACACTTGACAAAAGCTTTGTTAAATCAGCACAACAGTTTTCAGCTGTGCTAACATAATTGCAAAAGGGTTTTCTAATGATCAATTATTCTTTTAAAATGATAAACTTGGATTAGCTAACACAACGTGCCATTGTAACACAGGAGTGATGGTAACTGATAATGGGCCGCTGTACGTCTAAGTAGATATTCCATTAAAAATCAGCCGTTTCCAGCTACAATAGTCATTTACAACATTAACAATGTCTACACCGTATTTCTGATCAATTTGATGTTATTTTAATGGACAAAAAAAATGATTTTCTTTCAAAAACAAGGACATTTCTAAGTGACCCCAACTTTTGAACGGTAGTGTACATCTACATGATGTATTGTTACACCCTGTAGGAGCAGTAGAGACCTAGTCTGTTCATTATTTACATCTACATGATGTATTGTTACACCCTGTAGCAGCAGTATAGACCTAGTCTGTTCATTATATACATCTACATGATGTATTGTTACAGCATGTAGGAGCAGTATAGACCTAGTCTGTTCATTATATACATCTACATGATGTATTGTTACACCCTGTAGGAGCAGTAGAGACCTAGTCTGTTCATTATTTACATCTACATGATGTATTGTTACAACATGTAGGAGCAGTATAGACCTAGTCTGTTCATTATATACATCTACATGATGTATTGTTACACCATGTAGGAGCAGTATAGACCTAGTCTGTTCATTATATACATCTACATGATGTATTGTTACACCATGTAGGAGCAGTATAGACCTAGTCTATTCATTATATACATCTACATGATGTATTGTTACTCCATATTGGAGCAGTATAGACCTAGTCTGTTCATTATATACATCTACATGATGTATTGTTACACCATGTAGGAGCAGTATAGACCTAGTCTGTTCATTATATTCATCTACATGATGTATTGTTACACCATGTAGGAGCAGTATAGACCTAGTCTGTTCATTATATACATCTACATGATGTATTGTTACAGCATGTAGGAGCAGTATAGACCTAGTCTGTTCATTATATACATCTACATGATGTATTGTTACACCATGTAGGAGCAGTATAGACCTAGTCTGTTCATTATATATATCTACATTATGTATTGTTACACCCTGTAGGAGCAGTATAGACTGACAGTAGCTGGCTACTTATTTAGATTTAGTTTGACTTAATGAAACTGCCTTAAATGTGCTGTAGTAAAAGAAAATGTATTCGCACTAATCAATCAACACATTCCTGTCTTTGTATGTCTCAATATAATAGTATTATTTAATGAAATCCATTTAAAATAATATTTTCCTCAACTGCGTTTCCCACTCCAGTCAGCAGACGGCGATTTGCGTCGTTCAGGCGATGCTGCTATCGTGACGTATAATGTAGTGGACGGTTCTTCAAAAACAACAAGTCAACCACCTCGGTAGCTTGCTAGCCAATGTAGCCGAAAGATTCAAGCTGTTTTTACGCTTTCGGTGTATATTAGCTGCTGTGTTTTAGACACACTTCTATCGTATATACTTGTTAACCTATTTAATTTAATATGGCGTTATTTTTTATTAGTCAGATATAGTAGCTGGCTGGTTAAATTAGCACTAGCTTAGTCGCTAATGATAGCTAGCTAGCTAGCTAATATCCCCGAACATGAGATCACTAAGCTTCTCCCCTCCTGGTAAAGAAGAGGTCTGCTGGACGGAGAAAGAAGCTCTGGGGCTGAACATTGTCGTGAAAGAGGAGAAGGAAGAGGAGGATGTCACAGTTAAAAAATAAATTGAGGGTGAGGCTGTTACAGTGAAAGAGGAAGACGTTATAGTGAAAGAGGAGGATGAGAAAGAGGATGCCGTTTTTGACGTGAAGAAGGAAGGGGAGATTTCTGTCACATTGAAAGATGAAGAGGTGGAGGTAGGAGATCTGATTAACACCAGTAAGTACCGCCTTAAATATGGTTTTCACTTTGGGTATTCGGAGTTGGCTCGTCAATACCTCATCAAGGGAGGGCCCTGGGATGATGACTGATATGTCTAGAATCAGACGACGTAGAGAGCAAGCTACCCCTTGTTTTCTCCGTTCCGTTTTCAAAAAGTGACTTAACATATATATTTGAGAAGGGTCTATCTGGGGGCCACGGCATGTAGTGATTTTAATGTAGTTATGATTTACTACACACAGTGCCCCCCAATAGTGCCATGCGAGAGTTGGGTTGGCTACACCAACGATTATGGATATACTGACAAGAAGTCTCTGCCCTAACAAGCGGAGTCGTTGTCCACAAAGCGGCACTGTGGGTTGTCTAGCTCCCGCCTATCCTTTCTTTGGATTGGTGGATCTTATTATTATTGTAATCTATTGTTTATATTCTATGAGGGTTGTTGTCGTCAACCGCCTGTATTCAATGGAGAGAGTTACTAAGCTACTAGCATGAATATGCATAGCGATCTGGAGACAACTCCTATAGTGTTTTTTATCAAAGTTGTCGGTATGTCACGTGTCCACATAACAATTTAAGAATTACGACACTTCTGTTAGATCAAGTAAACCTCACGTATCAAATATGCCATTCATTTTGTTGTTGACCAAATTCAACACTTTCCACATTGGGTTGATAATTGTTTCCACTAGAGAGAGAACCAATTGGGTACAACCTACTGTAACCTACTGGCATGACCTAGAGAGAAAACCAATTGGGTACAACCTACTGTAACCTACTGACATGACCTAGAGAGAAAACCAATTGGGTACAACCTACTGTAACCTACTGACATGACCTAGAGAGAAAACCAATTGGGTACAACCTACTGTAACCTACTGGCATGATCTAGAGAGAAAACCAATTGGGTACAACCTACTGTAACCTACTGACATGACCTAGAGAGAAAACCAATTGGGTACAACCTACTGTAACCTACTGACATGACCTAGAGAGAAAACCAATTGGGTACAACCTACTGTAATTGCATGAGAAAATAATGGTACCAGTCAAAAGTCTCCATTACTCTGCCGTTGTGCTGTAGAATTTGTGAACTTTGTCGCTTGTATTGTCCCAACATCACAGGCCACAGACTTTGATAAAGACTTCCAAAAGTTTTCCCGCAGTTTTTGTAATGGGGTTTCTCCCTGTGCACCTGCCAATGTAAATCCATTGAACGAGACAAGTTACCAGACAGGACATATTGCTGATGCTCTTCCTATTGATAACCCGAATGACAATTAACTTGTGGGTGGTGGTCGTGATGACGGCCTATTCGAGGACGTCCATCGGGATTCCCCCCCAAAAAGAAGACTCTCTGGATTGATCACTGGAGTCAGATGTGAAGGAGGAGGTTGATCATCAGGAGTCAGATGTGCTTCTTCATTCACTACACCGGTAAAGACAGTTATGCCGTGCTCAACGTTGGATCCAATATCCCAAATTGATGTTTATAATGTGTTATTGGCTGCTTGATTTACAGTAGGGTCTCGTAAGTCTGTTTGGACACGGAGATACTTAGCTCATCTGTAGAGAACTGTTACTTGATGGATAGGCTATTGCACAACACACAGAGATACTTAGCTCATAATGTGTAGAGAACTGTTCCTTGATGGAGAGGCTATTGTACAACACACAGAGACACTTAGCTCATAATCTGTGGAGAACTGTTCCTTGATGGATGGGCTATTGTACAACACACAGAGATACTTAGCTCATAATGTGTGGAGAACTGTTCCTTGATGGATGGGCTATTGTACAACACACAGAGATACTTAGCTCATAATGTGTGGAGAACTGTTCCTTGATGGAGAGGCTATTGTACAACACACAGAGATACTTAGCTCATAATGTGTGGAGAACTGTTCCTTGATGGATAGGCTATTGTACAACACACAGAGATACTTAGCTCATAATGTGTGGAGAACTGTTCCTTGATGGAGAGGCTATTGTACAACACACAGAGATACTTAGCTCATAATGTGTAGAGAACTGTTCCTTGATGGAGAGGCTATTGTACAACACACAGAGATACTTAGCTCATAATGTGTGGAGAACTGTTCCTTGATGGAGAGGCTATTGTACAACACACAGAGATACTTAGCTCATAATGTGTGGAGAACTGTTCCTTGATGGAGAGGCTATTGTACAACACACAGAGATACTTAGCTCATAATGTGTGGAGAACTGTTCCTTGATGGAGAGGCTATTGACAACACACAGAGATACTTAGCTCATAATGTGTAGAGAACTGTTCCTTGATGGAGAGGCTATTGTACAACACACAGAGATATTTTCCTTTATTCAGGACATTTAGAATGACAACACATTACAGAGTAGCCTAGTGGGATTATTCACAAAATTATCTGGGGATCAGGTTATGAAATGTCATGACAGATATTTTAGTTTCCATGTTTCACCTGAAATATTAAATGATTTATAATCCTAGGTCTATGTTATTGTTAGGTGAAGTTCTGGGTCCTACAGTAGGTCTATGTTATTGTTAGGTGAAGTTCTGGGTCCTACAGTAGGTCTATGTTATTGTTAGGTGAAGTTCTGGGTCCTACAGTAGGTCTATGTTATTGTTAGGTGAAGTTCTGGGTCCTACAGTAGGTCTATGTTATTGTTAGGTGAAGTTCTGGGTCCTACAGTAGGTCTATGTTATTGTTAGGTGAAGTTCTGGGTCCTACAGTAGGTCTATGTTGTTGTTAGATTAAGTTATGAGATAATATGTTAAACGCTTAGTGGACAGACCCTCATTGTCCGGCTGATGGGAAAACTAGCCAAATAACATTTTACTGGTTGAAGTCGTTTTTAAATACAAAGTAGTACATTTTTGACAAAAACATAAACATTTATATTAATCAGGACATTCAAATGAACCTTACAATTTTAATCCAAAGTAGTGTGAAATGCACTCATAAGCAACCTGTAAATGGAGGCTATATTTGCTGTCAGCCTATGAGAACTCCCCTGAGTTTTCCCCCACGGTGGTGAATTAGTGAATAGACACAGAGCTTAATGTGAGTTTCCTTGAGTAGCACTCCTGATCTTGCACTGATAGTGTGTTGTCATATTCAGAATACATTGTGGAAAAACTAAAATCTTTGCTCACCTTTTTTGCTCCAGGCAGATATACAACATCCATAACTAGTGGTTTCTGCATTATCAGGGAGGTGTTTCTGCAACCAAATTGCATGTGCATCGCCCTTGTCGCAATTTTAGCAAACACAGAAAGGGGCCTATATTGGAGACCAAAAGTCATCTGGCACACTGCTTAGGATTTCAACAACTTTTACTTTTTTCTAGCCTAAAATCATTGATGTTACTACTAATGTGAAAACAAGACTAAATATGACTATTGTTGCTCACTTGACTGTCTTAAGACAATTGTCAAGTAATTTTAACATTCATTACAGACGTCAATTGTTGTACAACATCATGGCTACGCTGTTGGCATCACCTTTTACAGTGGATTTCTGCTGTTGTGGGCCTTTAACCATCTGTCTGACTTGTTGTTCACACAGGAGAGAGACGTGACTATCGTGGATGCTCTGGGGAGCCTCAACAACATCATGAAGCTGACGAGGCATAGACGAGTCTCTCCAGATCAGAACACCTCAAGAAACACTAGCAAAGACCCACAGGGAAGAAATTCACTGCTGCTTGACTGTGGGAAAGGTTGCAAGTCTTCATCAGAACTTAAAATACACCAGCGAGTACACACAGGAGAGAAATCTCACCACTGTTTTGATTGTGGGAAGAGTTACTTAAGATCAGAATCACTAAAAGTACACATGAGAATTCACACTGGAGAGAAACCTTATAGCTGTGATCAATGTGGGAAAAATTTTACTCACTCAAGCTGCCTGATAGTACATCTGAGAGCACACACAGGAGAGAAACCTTATAGCTGTGATCAATGTGGGAAGAGTTTTACTCACTCAAGCTGCCTGATAGTACATCTGAGAGCACACACCGGAGAGAAACCTTACCACTGCTCTGACTGCGGAAAGAGTTTTGTTAGTTCAACAGATTTAAAATCACACCAGAAAATACACATAGTAGAGAAACCTTTTAACTGTACTCAATGTGGGAAGAGGTTTAATCACTCAAGCTGGTTGATAGTACATCTGAGAGCACACACAGGAGTGAAACCTTATAGCTGTGATCAATGTGGGAAGAGATTTGTTACATCTAGCCATCTGACTATCACAACAGAGAACACACACAGGAGAGAAATCTTATAGCTGTAATCAATGTGGGAAGAATTGTATTCAGTCAAGCAGCCTCAGATCACACCAGAGAACACACACAGGAGAGAAATCTTATAGCTGTAATCAATGTGGGAAGAGTTTTACTCAGTCAAGCAGCCTGGTATCACACCAGAGAACACACACAGGAGAGAAATCTCATAGCTGTGATCAATGTCACAAGAGATACTCTGTTAAAAGATCTCTGATCAAACATCAGAAAATACATACATGAAGTAGTTGTTTCATGATATCAATGAAATGTCACAATGTAGAATATTTTAACATTGTAGTAGGAGTACAAAGGATTTGAATTTGTTAAAAGTCCATATTGATACAGAAACACTAAACCATGATTTAGATGTATTAAGAACAAGTTGATTGACAAAGTCATGAAAAATGGAGTAAACCACATTTTGGCTCTGATAAAAGATATGCCTCTGGGGTCAAAATGATCCATGTCAGAACTATGGTTCAATGTAAATATGTAGTGGGTCTAAAGTTTGTTTTAAATTATCACTCATTAAAAACGGCTCAATCAACACATGCTTCTCTTTGAACGACTTAATATAATATTACACTTTTATGAAATAAATGAAAATAAACTTTTGGTTCCTCAACTGCGTTGCCCACTCCAGTCAGCAGAAAGAGACGCAGCAGAAGTGCCTCTTTTTATATCTGATTTGATTTATATATTTTTTTATTCAAAATGCAGATCTACAATTTACATTGTTACATCATACAAAACAGAACACTGGTATTAACAAGAAAATACTAAAACATACAAAAAATATAAATAATGAACTATTCTAGTGTAGTTGTAATCACTCTGAAAAAATCTATAATGATTCAGGAGGATGTTATTGTTGTTGTTATTCACTAGGATTAATGTTTTAATAAAATAGTTACATTCAATCAGAAAAATGTGTCATTTTGGTATAGAATTTTAGAATTTTTGTTTGTGTATAAAGTATTTGGCAACAAGAATAAAAAAAAAATGAACAATCATTTCAATGGTCTCGTTATCATTGCAATAGTAACATATTATATCTTTCATGTCAAAAACATGGGTCGTGTTCATAATGGTAAATAAGTATTTTTCAAGGTTTTCCCAAAATTCTGACACAAATTTACATTAAAGAACAAGTGGGACAGATTCTCACCTTTTTTTCACAGAAAACGCAGATATCATCAACAGCCACACATTTGGATATCATAGAATTACATGGATATACAGTATCTTATGTTACATTTTAAAGTGCACTTCCTTAACTTTGTTTGGTATACAATATTTGTAAGGCCTTAACCAGGCATTTTTCCAGACAATGTCAGGAATAATAAGCATGTTCCAGAAACATTTTCCTCTCGGTGGAAGTTGGTTTTGTGAATGAAGAATTTGTCTTATATATTTATTACAACAAGATTTTTCAAGTAAGCCCACGCCTTCCAATCTGAGTTCTGGATAATCTTTGTGATCATTACCAAAGCTAAGATGAGTTTTCATGAGTGTAGTTAGACCACTGGGAACGGCTTTGATCACAGAAATAAACACTGAAAGGAATTGGAAACTCTTTCAATGTTATAAATTGTTCATATGTAAGAATATTACCTCTGTTGTCGAAAACATCAAGAACAAAGTCATTATTCCTCTCATGCCAGTTGGGGTAGAATAATGACTTATTCCTTACAGTTATGTCTGAATTATTCCACAAAAGAGCTTTATGAGGGGAAAAATTGTGTAGGAAACATATTTTCCAGGCCATTAAAGCTTGTTGGTGAAACCTAGCCAATTTAGCAGGTAATCTTTCAGGAATATAATTACATTTCAGTAAAAATCGAAGACCTCCCAATTTATTAAACACATTATTTGGAATTAAATACCATATTGAGTCAGTATCGAACAAACATTTTTTCAGCCAGTTTATCTTGAAAGTGTTATTTATGTCAACAAAATCCAACACTTCTAGACCGCCTTCAGCTCTTTTGTTAGAAAGGACAGATTTTTTTAGTTTGTGAGACTTATTTTTCCAGATGAAGTCAAGAAAGGTCTTATTGATCTCTTTACAAGTAGCAGGATTTACAAACAAAGATGAGGGGTACACAAAACCAGACAGTCCCTCTGCCTTGGACAGAAGTACTCTCCCAAGTATAGAAAGATGTCTTTGTAGACAATTATTAAATATATTTTTGGTTTTCTTAATTTTAGGAGAGAAATTCATATGTTGTCTGACTGTGGTTTTTTGACAGATGTATTCCTAAATATTTAACACAGTCCTTTACAGGAATATTTTCTATTTCTTTATCATCAGAGTCAAATAAACATAAGATTTCTGTACTATATTAACACTGCTAATCCAACAATATTGCTAGGTTCCTGCACGAAAGAAACACTGCTAATCCAACAATAGTGCTAGGTGCCTGCACACTTGAATTAAAGGGGAACTACTCTCAAAAATGTAAATTTCTTAGATTTTCCCCAAACCTCAAAAGTGGTCTCCTGATTGGTTTAAGTATTGTTATGGACTTAGAACAATTGCATTGTTTTTCTGTTAAAAAAAAGTCTGACTTTGAGAACAAAAACCCGAAAAAATGAGAAAAAATCTGAATTTGTGAATTTCTGACTCAGTTTCTCTGTTTCAATAAAAGGCCTACTATTATCCTACTGACCAGTACAGCTTGGGTTGGTCTACTATTATCCTACTGAACAGTACAGCTTGGGTTGGTCTACTATTATCCTACTGAACAGTACAGCTTGGGTTGGTCTACTATTATCCTACTGACCAGTACAGCTTGGGTTGGTCTACTATTATCCTACTGAACAGTACAGCTTGGGTTGCTCTACTATTATCCTACTGACCAGTACAGCTTGGGTTGGTCTACTATTATCCTACTGACCAGTACAGCTTGGGTTGGTCTACTATTATCCTACTGAACAGTACATCTTGGGTTGGTCTACTATTATCCTACTGACCAGTACAGCTTGGGTTGGTCTACTATTATCCTACTGAACAGTACAGCTTGGGTTGGTCTACTATTATCCTACTGAACAGTACAGCTTGGGTTGGTCTACTATTATCCTACTGAACAGTACAGCTTGGGTTGGTCTACTATTATCCTACTGAACAGTACATCTTGGGTTGGTCTACTATTATCCTACTGACCAGTACAGCTTGGGTTGGTCTACTATTATCCTACTGAACAGTACAGCTTGGGTTGGTCTACTATTATCCTACTGAACAGTACAGCTTGGGTTGGTCTACTATTATCCTACTGAACAGTACAGCTTGGGTTGGTCTACTATTATCCTACTGAACTGTACAGCTTGGGTTGGTCTACTATTATCCTACTGAAAAGTACATCTTGGGTTGGTCTACTATTATCCTACTGAACAGTACATCTTGGGTTGGTCTACTATTATCCTACTGAACAGTACAGCTTGGGTTGGTCTACTATTATCCTACTGACCAGTACAGCTTGGGTTGGTCTACTATTATCCTACTGAACAGTACAGCTTGGGTTGGTCGACTATTATCCTACTGAACAATACAGCTTGGGTTGGTCTACTATTATCCTACTGACCAGTACAGCTTGGGTTGGTCTACTATTATCCTACTGAACAGTACAGCTTGGATTTGTCTACTATTATCCTACTGAACAGTACAGCTTGGGTTGGTCTACTATTATCCTACTGAACAGTACAGCTTGGGTTGGTCTACTATTATCCTACTGAACAGTACAGCTTGGGTTGGTCTACTATTATCCTACTGAACAGTACAGCTTGGGTTGGTCTACTATTATCCTACTGACCAGTACAGCTTGGGTTTGTCTACTATTATCCTACTGAACAGTACAGCTTGGGTTGGTCTACTATTATCCTACTGACCAGTACAGCTTGGGTTGGTCTACTATTATCCTACTGACCAGTACAGCTTGGGTTGGTCTACTATTATCCTACTGACCAGTACAGCTTGGGTTGGTCTACTATTATCCTACTGACCAGTACAGCTTGGGTTGGTCTACTATTATCCTACTGACCAGTACAGCTTGGGTTGGTCTACTATTATCCTACTGAACAGTACAGCTTGGGTTGGTCTACTATTATCCTACTGACCAGTACAGCTTGGGTTGGTCTACTATTATCCTACTGACCAGTACAGCTTGGGTTGGTCTACTATTATCCTACTGAACAGTACAGCTTGGGTTGGTCTACTATTATCCTACTGAACAGTACAGCTTGGGTTGGTCTACTATTATCCTACTGAACAGTACAGCTTGGGTTGGTCTACTATTATCCTACTGAACAGTACAGCTTGGGTTGGTCTACTATTATCCTACTGAACAGTACAGCTTGGGTTGGTCTACTATTATCCTACTGAACAGTACAGCTTGGGTTGGTCTACTATTATCCTACTGAACAGTACAGCTTGGGTTGGTCTACTATTATCCTACTGAACAGTACAGCTTGGGTTGGTCTACTATTATCCTACTGACCAGTACAGCTTGGGTTGGCCAACTATTATCCTACTGAACAGTACAGCTTGGGTTGGTCTACTATTATCCTACTGAACAGTACAGCTTGGGTTGGTCTACTATTATCTTACTGAACAGTACAGCTTGGGTTGGTCTACTATTATCCTACTGAACAGTACAGCTTGGGTTGGTCTACTATTATCCTACTGAACAGTACAGCTTGGGTTGGTCTACTATTATCTTACTGAACAGTACAGCTTGGGTTGGTCTACTATTATCTTACTGAACAGTACAGCTTGGGTTGGTCTACTATTATCTTACTGAACAGTACAGCTTGGGTTGGTCTACTATTATCCTACTGAACAGTACAGCTTGGGTTGGTCTACTATTATCTTACTGAACAGTACAGCTTGGGTTGGTCTACTATTATCCTACTGAACAGTACAGCTTGGGTTGGTCTACTATTATCCTACTGAACAGTACAGCTTGGGTTGGTCTACTATTATCCTACTGAACAGTACAGCTTGAGTTGGTCTACTATTATCCTACTGAGCAGTACAGCTTGGGTTGGTCTACTATTATCCTACTGAACAGTACAGCTTGGGTTGGTCTACTATTATCCTACTGAACAGTACAGCTTGGGTTGGTCTACTATTATTCTACTGAACAGTACAGTTTGGGTTGGTCTACTATTGGCCTACTGAACAGTACAGCTTGGGTTGGTCTACTATTATCCTACTGAAGAGTACAGCTTGGGTTGGTCTACTATTATCTTACTGAACAGTACAGCTTGGGTTGGTCTACTATTATCCTACTGAACAGTACAGCTTGGGTTGGTCTACTATTATCCTACTGAACAGTACAGCTTGGGTTGGTCTACTATTATCCTACTGAACAGTACAGCTTGGGTTGGTCTACTATTATCCTACTGAACAGTACAGCTTGTGTTGGTCTACTATTATCCTACTGAACAGTACAGCTTGGGTTGGTCTACTATTATCCTACTGAACAGTACAGCTTGGGTTGGTCTACTATTATCCTACTGAACAGTACAGCTTGGGTTGGTCTATTATTATCTTACTGAACAGTTCAGCTTGGGTTGGTCTACTATTATCCTACTGAACAGTACAGCTTGGGTTGGTCTACTATTATCTTACTGAACAGTACAGCTTTGGTTGGTCTACTATTATCCTACTGAACAGTACAGCTTGGGTTTGTCTACTATTATCCTACTGAACAGTACAGCTTGGGTTGGTCTACTATTATCCTACTGAACAATACAGCTTGGGTTGGCCTGTAACAAGTAATTAAAGAGTAAAACGTAATTAAAGAGCAGCAGTAAAATAACAATAGCAAGACTATATACAGGTGGGTGCCTGGCTCTCAAGAGAAGACAGGCTATGTGCACACAGCCCACAAAATGAGGTGGAAACTGAGATGCACTTCCTAACCTCCTGCCAAATGTATGACCAGTTCATTCATACTGTATGTTGTAGTCTGTCCAAGAGGGGAATCACACAGACTGATCTCAGTTAATTCATACTGTATGTTGTTGTCTGTCTAATAATTAAATCACACAAGACTGACAGCCTGTAATTTTATTAAAAGCATTCAGTTGATTACATGGCAGTTTAGAGAGAAACATCATAACAATAATCTACATCATAATAAATATCATAACATTTATAATCAATAACATCATTATCTATATACTACTAACAACATCATAACAATAATCTACATCATAATCCATATCATAACATTTATAATCAATAACATCATTATCTATATACTACTAACAACATCATAACAATAATCTACATCATAATCAATATCATAACATTTATAATCAATAACATCATGAGAGGTAAACAACAACAACAAACCCCTTTATTATTATTTTTTTCAAAATACAAAGAATGAACAGATGATTATAATAATACATGGATTAATAATGGGAACACTTCAAGATAAAAATCTAAGAGACACGAACTAAGATAAAGAATCTAAGAGACACTAAATAAGATAAAGAATCTAAGAGACACTAAATGTCACGTTCTGTGTAACGATTGTTCTCCTCCTCGTCTGAGGAGGAGCAGGGATCGGACCAAAACACAGCTTGTGTGGAATACATGATGAATTTATTTAAACAAGACGAACACGAAGCACACTTGATAAATTACAAAATAACAAAACGACGTAGACCGACCTGAACATGAGAACTTACAGAACACGAAGAACGCACGAACAGGAACAGACTGAACAAACGAAACAGTCCCGTGTGGTACAGACACAGAAGACAATCACCCACAAACAAACAGTGTGAACAGCCTACCTTAATATGGTTCTCAATCAGAGGAAACGTCAAACTCCTGCCCCTGATTGAGAACCATATAAGGCTAATTTCCAATGAACCTAAACATAGAAACACATAACATAGACTGCCCACCCAGCTCACGTCCTGACCAACAAAACAAAGCTAAACAAAGGAAAATAAGGTCATGAACGTGACACATAGTTCTTGTGTGTTTTACTTGTTTTAGTGTTGGTCAGGACGTGAGCTGGGTGGGCATTCTATGTTGTGTGTCTAGTTTGTCTGTTTCTATGTTTGGTCTAATATGGTTCTCAATCAGAGGCAGGTGTTTTGTGTTGTCTCTGATTGGGAATCATATTTAGGTTGCTTGTTTTGCGTTGGGATTTTGTGGGTGGTTGTTTCCTGTCTTTGTGTTCGTTTCACCAGAGAGGACTGTTTCGGTTTGCCAAGTTTGTTATTTTTGTATTTTGTAAGCGTTCACGTTTTTCATCTTAATTAAATATGTTGAGCACGAGCTACGATGCGCCTTGGTCCGATCCCTGCTACACCTCCTCTTCAGACGAAGAGGAGGAAGGCTGCCGTTACACTAAATAAGATAAAGAATCTAAGAGACACTAAATAAGATAAAGAATCTAAGAGATACTAAATAAGATAAAGAATCTAAGAGACACTAAATAAGATAAAGAATCTAAGAGACACTAAATAAGATAAAGAATCTAAGAGACACTAAATTAGATAAAGAATCTAAGAGACACTAAATAAGATAAAGAATCTAAGAGACACTAAATAAGATAAAGAATCTAAGAGACACTAAATTAGATAAAGAATCTAAGAGACACTAAATAAGATAAATAATCTAAGAGACACTAAATAAGATAAAGAATCTAAGAGACACTAAATAAGATAAAGATTCTAAGAGACACTAAATAAGATAAAGAATCTAAGAGACACTAAATAAGATAAAGAATCTAAGAGACACTAAATAAGATAAAGACAAAGACTAAAGACATTAAGACAAAAGCAAAAAGCAATACAGTCTGGAACACAAGTCAGATGTAATGAGCTACTCTCTTCAAATAATTAAAACCCCATGTTACCAAAACTCCATGTTACCAAACTCCCTGTTACCCAAAACCCCACGTTACCAAAACCCCATGTTACCCAAAACCCCATGTTACCCAAAACCCCATGTTACCCAGAACCCCATGTTACCCAGAACCCCATGTTACCCAAAACCCCATGTTACCCAAAACCCCATGTTACCCAGAACCCCATGTTACCCAGAACCCCATGTTACCCAAAACCCCATGTTACCCAAAACCCCATGTTACCCTGGTGGTAAAAAACTTAACTAAAAGGAATAATGGTGGTTGCAGTCACTCCTTTTAGATTCCTTCCAAGGTTCTAGAAAGATAAACTAATTCTGAACTTGTTATTAAAATTAGAACCACTTCAGGTTTGTCACCACATTTTAAACACCAGTCCACTGCTGACCATCGATTTAAAACACAAAACTGACCTAAGATCAGCATGTAGGGTCAGCTTCATTCTACTCCTACTCCGTCCCCTGGGCTGCTCTCTCCTCTCCCGGTCCAGCTTCAGCTCTGGAGCTCAGAGAGACCATCTCCATGGCATTGACATCAAGATCCATGCTGCTCACTCTGTTCACTCTCTTCTGCCTCCTGGTGGGCTAGGGAGACACAGCACCAACAGTCAGACATTTACTCTGTAGTATCTCCATTCTCTCTCTCTCCCTCTCCCTCTCACCCTCTCCCTCTAGTTTAAATGACTTGTAACGTCTGAGTAAATGTCTTTACCTTGTAGTACAGGTAGGAGGTGGTGATGGCTGTCAGTAGGAGCAGCAGCACTACAACGTGTCTGATGAGGAAGGCTGGCAGAGGAGAGGCTGCAAACAGAAACATCTTTGATGAGGGGACTGATCATCATCACATAGATCTGTGGGAAATCTGTCAATGACAAAGTTATAAGTCTGGTTCATGTTCAGTTACCTGTGATGGTGAGGGAGAGGAGCTCACTCTCAGAGGAGAAGTTGTGAGAGAAAACATAATTCTCATAAACACAGCTGTAGTTCCCTTGGTGGGAGTCATCTGCAGCAGGGAAGAGGAAGGCAGCAGAGTGATTGACAGCTGGCTGGGTCTGGGTTCTGTTGGAGCCGGTGAACGTGAGGAGGAAGGAGCCTCCTGGGTACTGTGGCTGAGTGGAGCAGGTGATGGTGAAGCTGTAGCCCCTGAACATCTCGGGCCCCTGGTGGCCCCTGGAGACCCCTCCCATTGAGTCTGTCAGGAAGATATCAGGCTGGACCAGGAGATCTGTAACAATAAAAGAGAAGAAGAAAAACCTCTTCAACTAGTTTCCTATAGATATGACAATAACATCAGCATGTAACAGTGCTAGCCACCCTCCCTCACAGGGCAACATGAGTAGTGGGCCTACAGTCACTGAGACAACATATGTTGATATCAGGCTTAAGCAGGACATCTGGAACAAGAGGAGAGAAAAAGAAAACGTAGCTCCTCAACTACTCTCCTCATTTAGATATGACAATAACATGACATGTGACAGTGGTAGTGAGTAGAGACGTTCACTGAGATAACACTCACATACAAAAGCATTCTGGGATATTTAAGTTGTATTTGATTCCTACTTGACTGAGTGATCTATTTTGCAAAGCAGACTGACAAGCTAAACAGTCATCATGAGAGGTGCAGAGGAAGTTGTATGAATGAAGGAAATCAGTTGAATATAATTATAATATCTTGTTATTACCTGAGCAGATCACTGTGAGTCCAGGATAGAGATCATCTGATCTTCCACACTCCTTCAGTGAAGATTCAGGACCATAACAGTAAACTCTAAACCCTCTAGTGGTGTTTCCAGGTGGTACTGAAACAGTGGAGCCACAACCCAGCTGTCTACACACTACTGCAGCTACATCCTCCTGGTCCCTGTCCTCAGCTCCCACAGTCCTCCACTCTCCCTGGTCGTACCACTCCACTCCACCAGCACAGCGACTGCCTCCTCCCACCAGCCTCACATCATCAGGCTCTGAGAAAAGAAAAGAGAGAGACAGTAATCTTACTATTTTCTCACTAAAACACACCTATATTGTCTCTCATATTCTTCACTCCAGGTGAGAAACAATGTTGATTGAGTGACAAACTGTTTCTTACCTGAGCAGGTGAGTCCAACAGCATTACCAGGTAGGCAGGTGTTGTTTTCTCTGTCTGAGGTGTCACAGTCCAGGAGAAGGGACTCTTTGCCTTTACACTGGAACTCTTTATCCCAGGTCTGACCCTCACCTCCTCCATAGAGCCCCCCCTGTAGAGCTGCAGGAGCCCCACAGCCAAGCTCCCCACAGACTACCTCTGCATCCTGCCGGTCAAAGTCAGCTTCACACACTGAGGCCCAGGACTGATTGGACTTCACCTCCACTCTCCCAGAGCAGAGACCAGCTCCATCCACAAGCCGCACAGACTCTGGAGAAAAAGAGTTGGTTGAACATTCAATCAGTTTTGTTGATGACACTGTCAAGGACTAAACACAAATATGTTGGATAAAAGATTGTAGTTTGCTATGTTTGATACTGTAAGAGGTAGAAATGGGTTCTTAGTCACTCAGGATTGGGTTGGGAATAATGCAGGCATGAGACAGGAATAAGTTCACTTCACTTTATAGAAAATAAACAGCTGGACATCCATCAGGCAGCTTCACTTCAGTACCATCTGAACTAAAAGGTCTGATGCTATATGTCAGGGTCAGGCTGGGCTGGGACAAGATAGGAACAGGTTACTGGTTATGATGACATCACTGGTGAGAACTCAGTGATATAAATATATTTTATCTTTCCCATCTCTCCTTCTTCCTCTCCTCCTCCCTCCTCTCTTTTTGACTGTGGTAGTGAGTAGAGACGTTCACTGAGATAACACTCAAATACAAAAGCATTCTGGAGTATTTAAGTTGTATTTGATTCCTACTTGACTGAGTGATCTATTTAGTAAAGCAGACTGACAGGCTAAACAGTCATCATGAGAGGTGCAGAGGAAGTTGTATAAATGAAGGAAATCAGTTGGATATAAGTATAATATCTTGATATGTCCTGAGCAGATCACTGTGAGTTCAGGAAGGAGATATAATACATGGACAAAAGTATGTGGAACTCAGCAGTGAGTTTTTCAATCGAGGACAGACAATTCTTTCACTATACACACTTCAACACTCGGCGATCCGTTCTGTGAGCTTGTGTTGTCTACCACTTCACGGCTGAGCCGTTGTTGCTCCTAGACGTGCCACGTTGAAAGTCACTGATATCTTCAGTGAGGCCATTCTACTGCCAATGTTTGTCTATGGAGATTGCATGGTTGTGTGCTTGATTTTATACACCTGTAAGCAACAGGTGTGCAGAAATAGCCGAATCCACTAAAGTCCACTTACTTTTGGCAATATAGTGTATCTTGTTATTACCTGAGCAGATCACTGTGAGTTCAGGAAGGAGATCATAGCTTCTGTAACACTCCCTCAGTGAAGACTCAGACCCAGAACAGTAAACTCCATTCCCTCTAGTGGTGTTTCCAGGTGGTACTGAAACAGTGGAGCCACAACCCAGCTGTCTACACACTACTGCAGCTATAGCCTTCTGGTTCCAGTCAGTTCCCACAGTCCTCCACTCTCCCCGGTCGTACCGCTCCACTCCACCAGCACAGCGACTGCCTCCTCCCACCAGCCTCACATCATCAGGCTCTGAGAAAAGAAAAGAGAGAGACAGTAATCTTACTATTTTCCCACTAAAACACACCTATATTGTCTATCATATTCTTCACTCCAGGTGAGAAACAATGTTGATTGAGTGACAAACTGTTTCTCACCTGAGCAGGTGAGTCCAACAGCATTACCAGGTAGGCAGGTGTTGTGTTTTCTGTCTGAGGTGTCACAGTCCAGGAGAAGGGACTCTTTGCCTTTACACTGGAACTCTTTATCCCAGGTCTGACCCTCACCTTCTCCATAGAGCCCCCCCTGTAGAGCTGCAGGAGCCCCACAGCCAACATCCCTACAGACTACCTCTGCATCCTGCCGGTCAAAGTCAGCTTCACACACTGAGGCCCAGGACTGATTGGACTTCACCTCCACTCTCCCAGAGCAGAGACCAGCTCCATCCACAAGCCGCACAGACTCTGGAGAAAAAGAGTTGGTTGAACATTCAATCAGTTTTGTTGATGACACTGTCAAGGACTAAACACAAATATGTTGGATAAAAGATTGTAGTTTGCTATGTTTGATACTGTAAGAGGTAGAAATGGGTTCTTAGTCACTCAGGATAGGGTTGGGAATAATGCAGGCAGGAGACAGGAATAAGTTCACTTCACTTTATAGAAAATAAACAGCTGGACATCCATCAGGCAGCTTCACTTCAGTATCATCTGAACTACAATGATCTGCCCATGAACATCTCCCATAAACCAATATGACAAACACAAATATAATGTTTAAATACATCTGACATCTCTCCCTCTATTTAAATGAAATAAAAACACATAAAACATGATACATGGTAATATTGTATAATGTATAAATAAATCTCTCAATATGACCAGTCTCTTACCTGAACAGGTCACATGATGATAATATTCACCATTACAGACACCACGTCCTCCTATGATGTCACACTGTCTAATAGAAGACTCATTTCCATAGCAACTCCTATATAGTCTGACTCCTCTTCTTCCATCTTCAACCAGAGGTCCTCTAGATTCAGCTACAGGATTCCCACAGTCCAGCTCTCTACACACAACCTTAGCCTCTCTCATGTCCAACCACCTAGAACATAGACCCAACCACTCTCCTTCATTGAAGACTTCCACTGTCCCAGAACAGGAAGTGGTTCCATTCACCAGTCTGACTGAGAGTTCAGCTGTAAACAGCAGAGAGGAAAACACAGTGGTGAGGACAGATGATGACAGTGATTCTGTTATTCTAACAGCAGTAATGCTTTGTGGTTGACAAGTATTAGTAGTTCCATAAAACACTACTTGTTATTGGGTTTTAGAATGGTTTGTATGGACACATGAATTTCTCCATGTGGGATAATAAAGTTGACTAATATTGAACTGCTATAATCACTGTAGATTTATACTCTACCTACCTGGTGGACTGACGCTTTGAGCCTGGAGATCTGAGGAGAAAGAGAGAGAGAGGATAAAGAGAGAGAAAGAGACAGAGAGACAGAGAGATAGAGAGAAACAAATGAGAAAGGGAGGAGTCAGGGGAAGAGAGAGACAGAGGTTAAATGAACATCAACATGACCTTTCATGATGTGATGGGGAAGACAGGCTTATCGTTGGTATGGTGCAACAACACACATGTGTACATACACTATATATACAAAAGTATGTGGACACCCCTTCAAATGTTGTCCCCTCTTGGCCGTGCTGCTGCTCCAGTTTCAACTGTTCTGCCTGCGGCTATGGAACCCTGACCTGTTCACCGGACGTGCTTCCTGTCCCAGACCTGCTGTTTTCAACTCTCTAGAGACAGCAGGAGCGGTAGAGATACTCTGAATGATCGGCTATGAAAAGCCAACTGACGTTTACTCCTGAGGTGTTGACCTGTTGCACCCTCGACAACCACTGTGGTTATTATTATTTGACCCTGCTGGTCATCTATGAACATTTGAACATCTTGTTTTTTTTTTCCATGCCTTGCTATGGGGTTCTTGAATGAGCTATTGGACAGAAACGTTGGGGTCCGTCTCTATGGGCCGAGCCAGTTTCAATGCACCTAGTCTTGCGACTCTGGGACTTTGCTAAATGTCATCATTTTCGTAATGGTCCAAATGAATTGAAGTTATTGCAAATGTACGAGGCTGTTTATCGGTCTGAGAACCTTCTAGAGCCACATAAGTCACCGTGCACTATCGACCTGAGCTCTATAACAGGTTTCTAAAGTTTCAGAGCTCTAGGTCTAATGGTTCTTTAATTAATAGTTTGAACAAAAGTAACTATTGCAGGCACTGTCTGTCTCTAAGCCCCACAGTCTGTCACTCCATCCTTGCTGTGTGGGTGTGTGTGTTTTTCTTGGAAATCTGATGGGATTAATGACTGATTTACAGTTCATGAGCGTTGCCTAATCACACATATGAAGTTTTGGAAAGATCTGACTTTTTTAACCCTTCGAAACAGCCCCTTTGACCCCAATTATGTTACTTCCGGTTGGCACAGGAAGCTAAAAGTAAAAATATATCCTCATTATGGTAGGCTTTTACAGAATCCTGAGTTTTAATTATTTACGTTAAGAACTGACTGATTTACACAGGGTTGAATGCACTATTTCTCTCAAACTGCAGGTTGGGTATGGCAAAACACTTTAGGGTGATTTTAACCACGTCCGGTTGCTCCAGGAAGCTTAGAATCAACACAGGTAGACCTCATAGTGGCCTGATGGATTGTCATTGAAGACAGGTTCATAAAGCATTCAAAACCCACATTTGCTTCAGGTTGAATTTAGAGGAGCAGGCAATGTATTCCTATGGGGAGAGATGTCATTGTAAACTGTGAGATAAAAAAAAATGTTTTTACTGTTAAGGGTTAATGCCACACGGTCAAGGTTTGCACAGATCGGGAGGACCTCAGGAACATTCCTGAGGTCAAATTGTGCTTCTAACCTTAACGGTTCTCTCTCTGTCTCCCAAAAGCAAAAGACTTGAAATTTAGGTCCAGGCTTCATTTTGGGCCTTCTCTTGTCACTGTCGCTGCGCTCAGACCGAGCGAGCTATGGTCAAGCGGGGCATCTCGTTGAACTCGGCACAGCCTAGAGATAATGGTAATGCCATTGCAGGCTCTGTGTGTCTTTAAGCACCACACTTTGTCACTCCATCCTTGCTGTGTGTGTGTGTGTGTGTGTGTGTGTGTGTGTGTGTGTGTGTGTGTGTGTGTGTGTGTGTGTGTGTGTGTGTGTGTGTGTGTGTGTGTGTGTGTGAGAGAGAGAGAGAGCTTTTCTTTGACATCTGTTTGGAGAAATGACTGATTTACAGTTCATGAGGGTTGCCTAATCACACATATGAAGTTTTGAAAACTGACTTATTTACAGAGGGTTAAATGAGTGTGTGTTATTTCAGAAAATCACAGACAATCACAGAATTCTCGCAGAACTTCAAAACCCACTTAAAAAATGTTTGTCTGAACACGCTGCAACTGGATCTGTAACTTTTTGGGGAAAAAAACTCCTTTTTGTGAACAACATGAATTGTACAATGTACAATTTCTCTTAATTTACGATAGATAAATTGCTGGTTCTTTTTTTCCTGACAGCGTAGGCTTATGTACTTTGACGTGACGTGGTCAAATTAGCGATCTATTTTCGTTTTTGACCTTTAATCCCAGAAAAATGGCCATAACTCAAAAAGCGTTGAGGCCTTGACACCATCTTGTTCGGGGCCAACTGCCCATTATGCCAAACCTATGCTCACCAAGTTTCGTCTTCGAAATCTTTTCCGTTTACGAGAAAAGGCCACGTCGTGATTGGTGATATTTTGTACATTTGCAATATGATTCCATTCGCCCTCTGGTGGGTATTACCGAGACAGCGGAAAAATGACCAACATTTGAACATTTTATTAAACGGAAACCGAATGTCCGAGAGACTTCGTTCGATGCCTTCCTGAAAGATCTGGCCCCCGTGCACAGCCCGCCGCCATCCGCAAATTTTACAAACGTTCGCGGACGTCTAGCAAAGGACCGTACATTTGCACTATGGTGTTTCTCTCTAACCATACGGCAAATGTCAAAATGTTCCCTTTATGTATGGTAGGGTACAGGCCGGTGCTGATGGACTACGATAGCACCCAGCAACAGTCAACAAAGAGCTATTTGAAAGTGTCATGTTTAAAACCAGCAAATCAATTTGTTTGGGGACAGACTTGGTAGAGACAACCGAGCACTGAAGGTGATCCTTGATAAAGATTGCCACTCCACCAACTTTGGAAGATTTGTCTTGCCGAAAAAATGTTATAACCAGAAAGGTTAACATCAGTATTCAAAATACTCTTCCTTAACCACGTCTCAGTAATGACCAACAGATCTGGATTGGAGCTGTGAAACCACATTTTCAATTGATCCATTTCAGGTCATAAGCTTTGAGTGTTAACATGCAGAAAATCTGGGTTTTACGAGAGCAGAAATCAGTGAAGCAGATATCAGAGCACAAGTCAGAATTGGGGCGAGCAACAGTAGATGGGCCAGGGTGTACATGCACATTTCCAAACATCATCAACAGTAATACAATCAAGGCACGGCATAGGACAGGGAGAGCTCTGCAGTGCTGATTTATGACATCTGAATGTGACATCTGAATGTGCATCACATGGTAACAAGATTATGTTGTATATTGTTTCATCAGCTAACAAGTTATGTACTAGACTGGTGGGGGTCGGGGAGAGAGTTGAGTTATATACTAGACTGGTGGGGGTCGGGGAGAGAGTTGAGTTATGTACTAGACTGGTGGGGGTCGGGGAGAGAGTTGAGTTATATACTAGACTGGTGGGGGTCGGGGAGAGAGTTGAGTTATATACTAGACTGGTGGGGGTCGGGGAGAGAGTTGAGTTATGTACTAGACTGGTGGGGGTCGGGGAGAGAGTTGAGTTATATACTAGACTGGTGGGGGTCGGGGAGAGAGTTGAGTTATGTACTAGACTGGTGGAGATCTGGCGTCCAGGCGGCCCTGCAAGCAGCATTGGGTTCTGGGTAAAATCACTGGGGAAGCCAATCCAGATAAAAGCCATATTACAACCTATGTGTTGTGATAATTGTGTTGTGTGCTCTGTTAGTTTATATGCCTTGACACTGTGATATATGTCTAAAACTGAGATTGTAAGAAGACACAGTGGCAGGATATATTCAACTCTATTTTTGTTTCATCACAAAACCAGAGAGCAACATCTGTCCGGTGAAGTCCACAAAGCATATTACATGTAACAAACAGTTACATGACCTACAGCATTGTCAAGCAAGGTCATGTTTCTGACATTTTCTGACTACTAAACAACTATTGATGTAGAACCACAGCGTTACAGCAAGTCACAAAGACAACAGGAGCTGCCTCCACTATTCCAGCACCATTTCAACTTCAACATTTCAACATCATCAAATCACCTCTGCTTAGTCTAATCCAGTGACAACTAAAAGATACCAAAAACTATTTAGTCCAATCAACGTAAGCTAAATATGACGTGGCTGTCCATCAGGACTACATTTATCACTTTAGTTCATTTCCCTTGACATTTGTACTTCTACTTTTTGTACACACATCTCACACTCTCCTACACACACCAGCTGACTGAGAGGGCCCTAGTGGAGCCAGCTGGCTGAGAGGGCCCTAGTGGAGTCCTTCCTTGACACTTTCTCTCCTCCACAAATTTCACCTCCCCTCCTCTCTCCCCTCCACCTCTCCACCCTCCCCTTCTCTCTCCACTCCCCTTTTCTCTCCCCTCCCCTTTTCTCTCACCTACCCTCCTCTGTCCCCCTCCACTACTCTCTCCTCTGCTCTCCCCATCCCTCCTCTCTCCTCCCTGTCGCTCTG
Organism: Salvelinus namaycush; assembly: GCF_016432855.1. Taxonomy (NCBI): domain Eukaryota; kingdom Metazoa; phylum Chordata; class Actinopteri; order Salmoniformes; family Salmonidae; genus Salvelinus; species Salvelinus namaycush. Next base: position 14,707,512 of record NC_052315.1, read on the forward strand.
CTCATCTCTCTCTCCTTCTCTCTCTCTTCTTGACGTATAGTGTTGGACCTGTTGATCTTGACTCAGCTCATAGACCTCATCTACACCCCTCCCTTCTCCTACTCTAACATTCGACCATATTAAATAGATACATAAGATATACTCTCAATCATTTACGTAGAGACAGATAACATCAATCATTGACACACTGAATATACAACAGTCAGATGCAAGACACCATCACATCTTAACTGACATTAGTGTCTGTCCCCAGATGGACAGTTAGGCTACAGTAAAGTACATTTACAGGTGATCACATCATTGTCCTGCTTTGAGACACATTTTTACTGTCTGCTTCCAGTTGCATGTTATTTTACTAGCCCTGCAAATTATAATATATCTTACAATATCAAAACATATCTCAGTAACTGTCACAAGTGTATATCAACATAACAGCCTCCTACCTGTGCTCCACAACAGGGACATCAGTATCACTGCAGGTATCATATCTGTCTCTAACTGGGGTCAATGTCATGAAGAGAGGACTGAAGTATGGAAAATACTGCTTGGCTATATGACTTCTATCTCATTACTTCCTGACTTCTATGATGTGACAAACTTTTAATCAGATAAGATCAGTTAAACCCACCTACCTACAGGAAACACTGACATTAGAAAAACTCCACAGGAAACTGCTGACAGAGCAGCAAAGTTCACATAGTGTGTCCTATATATCAGCTCTAACTTTCTACTGCTTGAGTTCACCTCTTATAGAATATTGGCTGAATGTTCCAGCACCTCAATATAAACAGTACCAGCACCCAAAATGAGTACTGATGAGGTCTCATGTTAGAGCAGGAGAAGGGGGGATGTGGTGTAGAAGCTAGAGGTCTGTTACCCAAGTCAACTCAACAGGCCTGATGCTATATGTCAGGGTGAGGCTGGGCTGGGACAAGAAAGGAACAGGTTACTGGTTATGATGACATCACTGGTAAGAAGTCAGTGATACAAATATATTCAGTTGGTTTAAATGTTTGTCTCTCTCTCCGTCCTCCACTGTCTCCTTCTACCAACCCAGTCTGTCAATAAGTCCTATCTCTCTCTCTCATCTATCTCTCCCTCCTCCCCTGTCTCCTTCTACCAACCCAGTCTGTCAATAAGTCCTATCTCTCTCTCATCTCTCTCTCCCTCCTCCTGTCTCCTTCTACCAACCCAGTCTGTCAATAAGTCCTATCTCTCTCTCTCATCTCTCTCTCCCTCCACCCCCGTCTCCTTCTACCAACCCAGTCTGTCAATAAGTCCTATCTCTCTCTCTCATCTCTCTCTCCCTCCTCCCCTGTCTCCTTCTACCAACCCAGTCTGTCAATAAGTCCTATCTCTCATCTCTCTCTCCCTCCACCCCCGTCTCCTTCTACCAACCCAGTCTCTCAGTAAGAACTAAACTCAGCAAAAAAAGAAACGTGAGACAAAACTGCGACTCGTCAGTGAAGAGCACTTTTGCCAGTCCTGTCTGGTACAGCGACGGTGGGTTTGTGCCTATAGGCGACGTTGTTGCCGGTGATGTCTGGTGAGGACATGCGTTACAACAGGCCTACAAGCCCTCAGTCCAGCCTCTCTCAGCCTATTGTGGACAGTCTGAGCACTGATGGAGGGATTGTGCATTCCTGGTGTAACTCGGGCAGTTGTTGTTGCCATCCTGTACTTGTCCCGCAGGTGTGATGTTCGGATGTACCGATCCTGTGCAGGTGTTGTTACACGTGGTCTGCCACTACGAGGATGATCAGCTGTCCGTCCTGTCTCCCTGCAGCGCTGTCTTAGGCGTCTCACAGTACGGACATTGCAATTTATTGCCCTGGCCACATCTGCAGTCCTCATGCCTCCTTGCAGAATGCCTAAGGGACGTTCAGGAAGATGAGCAGGGACCCTGGGCATCTTTCTTTTGGTGTTTTTCACAGTCAGTTGAAAGGCCTCTTTAGTGTCCTAAGTTTTCATAACTGTGACCTTAATTGCCTACCATCTGTAAGTTGTTAGTGTCTTAAAGACCGTTACATAGGTGCATGTTCATTAATTGCTTATGGTTCACTGAACAAGCATGGGAAACAGTGTTTATACCCTTTACAATGAAGATCTGTGTAGTTATTTGGATTTTTACGAATTATCTTTGAAAGACAGGGTCCTGAAAAAGGGACATTTATTTTTTTGCTGAGTTTCTCTCTCCCATCTCTCATCCTCCTCCTTTGTCTCCTTCTCACAACCCAGTCTGTCAGTAAGTCCTATCATTCTCTCTCTCTCTCATCCTCCTCCTGTGTCTCCTTCTCCCAACCCAGTCTGTCAGTATGTCCTCTCTCTCTCTCATCTCTCTCTCTCTCTCTCTCCTCTCCCTCCCCCTTCTGAGAAATACTGCTAGGCTATATGACTTCTATATCATTACTTCCTGACTTCTATGATGTGACAAACTTTTAAGCAGATAAGATCAGTTAAACCCACCTACATACAGGAAACACTGACATTAGAAAAACTCCACAGGAAACTGCTGACAGAGCAGCAAAGTTACACATAGTGTGTCCTATAATATCACCTCTTATAGAATATTGGCTTAATGTTCCAGCACCTCAATATAAACAGTACCAGCACCCAAAATGAGTACTGATGAGGTCTTATGTTAGAGCAAGAGAAGGGGGGGATGTGGTGTAGAAGCTGGATTTAAATGTTTGTCTCTCTCTCTCTCTCTCCTCCCCTGTCTCCTTCTCCAAAACCCAGTCTGTCAGTGAGTAAGTCATATCTCTCTCATCTCTCTCTCCCTCCCTCCTCCCCCAGTTGCTCTCTTCCTCCTCTCTCCCCCCTCTTCGACAGATCTGATGCTGTATGTCAGGTTGGGGTCAGGGTTGGGGTCAGGGTTGGGGTCAGGTAGGGGTCAGGTTGGGGTCAGGTTGGGGTCAGGTCAGCCTACAGCTGTGTCTGTAAACAACGACCCTATATGGAAGTAAATGACTACAAACTACATTCAAGTCTTGAGTTTATTCAAGTAGAATCAGAAAAGGACAAAACAACATCAAGGTGTATCTGTTAGAAATCATCAGAACATCACATCAACTCACAAGTATCACAGTAGGATAGAAATTAACACTTGGTAGAATATATAACTTAAACATCCATGGTGGTGACATTAACACTTGGTAGAATATATAACTTAAACATCCATGGTGGTGACATTAACACTTGGTAGACTATATAACTTAAACATCCATGGTGGTGACATTAACACTTGGTAGAATATATAACTTAAACATCCATGGTGGTGACATTAACACTTGGTAGACTATATAACTTAAACATCCATGGTGGTGACATTAACACTTGGTAGACTATATAACTTAAACATCCATGGTGGTGACATTAACACTTGGTAGACTATATAACTTAAACATCCATGGTGGTGACATTAACACTTGGTAGACTATATAACTTAAACATCCATGGTGGTGACATTAACACTTGGTAGACTATATAACTTAAACATCCATGGTGGTGACATTAACACTTGGTAGACTATATAACTTAAACATCCATGGTGGTGACATTAACACTTGGTAGACTATATAACTTAAACATCCATGGTGGTGACATTAACACTTGGTAGAATATATAACTTAAACATCCATGGTGGTGACATTAACACTTGGTAGAATATATAACTTAAACATCCATGGTGGTGACATTAACACTTGGTAGAATATATAACTTAAACATCCATGGTGGTGACATTAACACTTGGTAGACTATATAACTTAAACATCCATGGTGGTGACATTAACACTTGGTAGACTATATAACTTAAACATCCATGGTGGTGACATTAACACTTGGTAGAATATATAACTTAAACATCCATGGTGGTGACATTAACACTTGGTAGACTATATAACTTAAACCTCCATGGTGGTGACATTAACACTTGGTAGACTATATAACTTAAACATCCATGGTGGTGACATTAACACTTGGTAGACTATATAACTTAAACATCCATGGTGGTGACATTAACACTTGGTAGAATATATAACTTAAACATCCATGGTGGTGACATTAACACTTGGTAGAATATATAACTTAAACATCCATGGTGGTGACATTAACACTTGGTAGAATATATAACTTAAACATCCATGGTGGTGACATTAACACTTGGTAGACTATATAACTTAAACATCCATGGTGGTGACATTAACACTTGGTAGACTATATAACTTAAACATCCATGGTGGTGACATTAACACTTGGTAGACTATATAACTTAAACATCCATGGTGGTGACATTAACACTTGGTAGACTATATAACTTAAACATCCATGGTGGTGACATTAACACTTGGTAGAATATATAACTTAAACATCCATGGTGGGGACATTAACACTTGGTAGAATATATAACTTAAACATCCATGGTGGTGACATTAACACTTGGTAGACTATATAACTTAAACATCCATGGTGGTGACATTAACACTTGGTAGAATATATAACTTCTACATCCATGGTGGTGACATTAACACTTGGAAGAATATATAACTTAAACATCCATGGTGGTGACATTAACACTTGGTAGACTATATAACTTAAACATCCATGGTGGTGACATTAACACTTGGTAGACTATATAACTTAAACATCCATGGTGGTGACATTAACACTTGGTAGACTATATAACTTAAACATCCATGGTGGTGACATTAACACTTGACTACCAGCTTGTTGTTGTCGTTGTCAGGGTTGTTCCTGTTGGGTAGCAACTTCACCAGCTTGTTGTTGTTGTTGTCAGGGTTGTTCCTGTTGGGTAGCAACTTCACCAGCTTGTTGTTGTTGTTGTTGTCATGGTTGTTCCTGTTGGGTAGCAACTTAACCAGCTTGTTGTTGTTGTCAGGGTTGTTCCTGTTGGGTAGCAACTTCACCAGCTTGTTGTTGTTGTTGTTGTCATGGTTGTTCCTGTTGGGTAGCAACTTCACCAGCTTGTTGTTGTTGTCAGGGTTGTTCCTGTTGGGTAGCATCTTCACCAGCTTGTTGTTGTTGTTGTTGTCATGGTTGTTCCTGTTGGGTAGCAACTTCACCAGCTTGTTGTTGTTGTCATGGTTGTTCCTGTTGGGTAGCAACTTCACCAGCTTGTTGTTGTTGTCAGGGTTGTTCCTGTTGGGTAGCAACTTCACCAGCTTGTTGTTGTTGTTGTTGTCATGGTTGTTCCTGTTGGGTAGCAACTTCACCAGCTTGTTGTTGTTGTCATGGTTGTTCCTGTTGGGTAGCATCTTCACCAGCTTGTTGTTGTTGTTGTTGTCAGGGTTGTTCCTGTTGGGTAGCAACTTCACCAGCTTGTTGTTGTTGTCATGGTTGTTCCTGTTGGGTAGCAACTTCACCAGCTTGTTGTTGTTGTTGTTGTCATGGTTGTTCCTGTTGGGAAGCAACTTCACCAGCTTGTTGTTGTTGTTGTCATGGTTGTTCTTGTTGGGTAGCAACTTCACCAGCTTGTTGTTGTTGTCATGGTTGTTCCTGTTGGGTAGCAACTTCACCAGCTTGTTGTTGTTGTTGTTGTCAGGGTTGTTCCTGTTGGGTAGCAACTTCACCAGCTTGTTGTTGTTGTCATGGTTGTTCCTGTTGGGTAGCAACTTAACCAGCTTGTTGTTGTTGTTGTTGTCAGGGTTGTTCCTGTTGGGTAGCAACTTCACCAGCTTGTTGTTGTTGTCATGGTTGTTCTTGTTGGGTAGCAACTTCACCAGCTTGTTGTTGTTCTCAGGGTTGTTCCTGCTGGGTAGCAACTTCACCAGCTTGTTGTTGTTGTTGTCATGTTTGTTCCTGTTGGGTAGCAACTTAACCAGCTTGTTGTTGTTGTCAAGGTTGTTCCTGTTGGGTAGCAACTTCACCATCTTGTTGTTGTTGTTGTCATGTTTGTTCCTGTTGGGTAGCAACTTCACCAGCTTGTTGTTGTTGTTGTTGTCATGGTTGTTCCTGTTGGGTAGCAACTTCACCATCTTGTTGTTGTTGTTGTCATGGTTGTTCCTGTTGGGTAGCAACTTCACCAGCTTGTTGCTGTTGTTGTTGTCATGGTTGTTCCTGTTGGGTAGCAACTTCACCACCTTGTTGTTGTCATGGTTGTTCTTGTTGGGTAGCAACTTCACCAGCTCGTTGTTGTTCTCAGGGTTGTTCCTGTTGGGTAGCAACTTCACCAGCTTGTTGTTGTCGTCATGGTTGTTCCTGTTGGGCAGCAACTTAACCAGCTTGTTGTTGTTGTTGTTGTCATGGTTGTTCCTGTTGGGTAGCAACTTCACCAGCTTGTTGTTGTTGTTGTCATGATTGTTCCTGTTGGGTAGCAACTTCACCAGCTTGTTGTTGTTGTCATGGTTGTTCCTGTTGGGTAGCAACTTCACCAGCTTGTTGTTGTTGTCATGGTTGTTCCTGTTGGGTAGCAACTTCACCAGCTTGTTGTTGTTGTTGTCATGTTTGTTCCTGTTGGGTAGCAACTTAACCAGCTTGTTGTTGTTGTTGTCAGGGTTGTTCCTGTTGGGTAGCAACTACACCAGCTTGTTGTTGTTGTTGTTGTCAGGGTTGTTCCTGTTGGGTAGCAACTTACCCAGCTTGTTGTTGTTGTTGTTGTCATGTTTGTTCCTGTTGGGTAGCAACTTCACCAGCTTGTTGTTGTTGTTGTTGTTGTTGTCAGGGTTGTTCCTGTTGGGTAGCAACTTCACCAGCTTGTTGTTGTTGTTGTTGTCATGGTTGTTCCTGTTGGGTAGCAACTTCACCAGCTTGTTGTTGTTGTTGTTGTCGTCATGGTTGTTCCTGTTGGGTAGCAACTTCACCAGCTTGTTGTTGTTGTTATCAGGGTTGTTCCTGTTGGGTAGCAACTTCACCAGCTTGTTGTTGTTGTCATGGTTGTTCCTGTTGGGTAGCAACTTCACCAGCTTGTTGTTGTTGTCAGGGTTGTTCCTGTTGGGTAGCAACTTCACCAGCTTGTTGTTATTGTCATGGTTGTTCCTGTTGGGTAGCAACTTCACCAGCTTGTTGTTGTTGTTGTCATGTTTGTTCCTGTTGGGTAGCAACTTCACCAGCTTGTTGTTGTTGGTGTTGTTGTCAGGGTTGTTCCTGTTGGGTAGCAACTTCACCAGCTTGTTGTTGTTGTCATGGTTGTTCCTGTTGGGTAGCAACTTCACCAGCTTGTTGTTGTTGTTGTCATGGTTGTTCCTGTTGGGTAGCAACTTCACCAGCTTGTTGTTGTTGTTGTTGTCATGGTTGTTCCTGTTGGGTAGCAACTTCACCAGCTTGTTGTTGTCATGGTTGTTCCTGTTGGGTAGCAACTTCACCAGCTTGTTGTTGTTGTCATGTTTGTTCCTGTTGGGTAGCAACTTCACCAGCTTGTTGTTGTTGTTGTCATGGTTGTTCCTGTTGGGTAGCAACTTCACCAGCTTGTTGTTGTTGTCAGGGTTGTTCCTGTTGGGTAGCAACTTCACCAGCTTGTTGTTGTTGTCAGGGTTGTTCCTGTTGGGTAGCAACTTCACCAGCTTGTTGTTGTTGTTATTCTGAAGCATCTTGTGTGATGTAGGTCTCGTGGGTAGAGGGTGAGAGAAGATGGATTCTATTCATATGCTGTCCAGCTTCTGAGAACGTATGGTGCTAGAATGGAGAGGAGATCAGTAAACAACAGAACGTATGGTGCTAGAATGGAGAGGAGATCAGTAAACAACAGAACGTATGGTGCTAGAATGGAGAGGAGATCAGTAAACAACAGAACGTATAGTGCTAGAATGGAGAGGAGATCAGTAAACAACAGAACGTATGGTGCTAGAATGGAGAGGAGATCAGTAAACAACAGAACGTATGGTGCTAGAATGGAGAGGAGATCAGTAAACAACAGAACGTATGGTGCTAGAATAGAGAGGAGATCAGTAAACAACAGAATGTATGGTGCTAGAATGGAGAGGAGATCAGTAAACAACAGAACGTATGGTGCTAGAATGGAGAGGAGATCAGTAAACAACAGAATGTATGGTGCTAGAATGGAGAGGAGATCAGTAAACAACAGAACGTATGGTGCTAGAATGGAGAGGAGATCAGTAAACAGAACGTATGGTGCTCGAATGGAGAGGGGATCAGTAAACAACAGAACGTATGGTGCTAGAATGGAGAGGAGATCAATAAACAACAGAACGTATGGTGCTAGAATGGAGAGGAGATCAGTAAACAACAGAACGTATGGTGCTAGAATGGAGAGGAGATCAGTAAACAACAGAACGTATGGTGCTAGAATGGAGAGGAGATCAGTAAACAACAGAACGTATGGTGCTAGAATGGAGAGGAGATCAATAAACAACAGCACGTATGGTGCTAGAATGTAGAGGAGATCAGTAAACAACAGAACGTATAGTGCTAGAATGGAGAGGAGATCAGTAAACAACAGAACGTATGGTGCTAGAATGTAGAGGAGATCAGTAAACAACAGAACGTATAGTGCTGGAATGGAGAGGAGATCAGTAAACAACAGAACGTATAGTGCTAGACACTAGCGGATATTTAACCAGCACTGAAACAGAGTAGGTTGCTGGTTGACTATGTGTTGGAAATTGTTTCAATGCTGCCGTCTACAGATCTAATGTATTGTAATACCACATGTACCAATACAGTAGAATTGACAGGGACACTGTGTAATGATACAATGACCCTCCATCCAATGTTCTGCTGTTGTTGTGCAACATTGTGACACCACTGACATGTTTACAGGTTGCCATGCCGACGAAAGAGAAGGTGTTTTCATTCTGTAATAAGGCCTTCACTTCAGTCTGGATGGCTGGTTGACTGCAGACAGGTTACACAGTATCAGTGTAGGTGTTAGGCTGTTTCTGCTCTCCTCCCAACTACTAATGGAATTGTCCTGCCAATGCAACGTATGAAAATGTATCCACTCACTACTGTAAGTCTCTCTGGATAAGAGCGTCTGCTAAATGACTCACATGTTCAATGTAATGTTCAGTTTGACAATATCAATGGAATAGACCAAAGCAGAGCCATGTATTTAGACATGAATACATGACTCTGGGCAAAAACACAAACAGATCTGGGACCTGCCAGACTACACAGTTGACATCATAGGGAAACCCGACTAGCTTCTGGTCCAGTACTTACTGACTCGGAGCAGGGCGACATGGAGGAGAAAGTTCCTGACCGAAGACACCACATCTTCCTCTTCATCTCTTCCGGGTCCATCTTCGGCCCGTCCCTACATTTTCAGCCTGTTTAGTTAATTATCTGGCGGTGATGTGATCTGATTAGCGGCTGTCTGTCAACCAATAGCCTACTAGAAATACAGCTAAACCTAGGGTATGGCTAAATGGGGTGTGTATAAATACAGCTAAACCTAGGGTATGGCTAAATGGGGTGTGTAGAAATACAGCTAAACCTAGGGTATGGCTAAATGGGGTGTGTAGAAATACAGCTAAACCTAGGGTATGACTAAATGGGATGTGTATAAATACAGCTAAACCTAGGGTATGGCTAAATGGGATGTGTATAAATACAGCTAAACCTAGGGTATGGCTAAATGGGGTGTGTATAAATACAGCTAAACCTAGGGTATGGCTAAATGGGGTGTGTAGAAATACAGCTAAACCTAGGGTATGGCTAAATGGGGTGTGTAGAAATACAGCTAAACCTAGGGTATGGCTAAATGGGATGTGTATAAATACAGCTAAACCTAGGGTATGGCTAAATGGGGTGTGTATAAATACAGCTAAACCTAGGGTATGGCTAAATGGGGTGTGTAGAAATACAGCTAAACCTAGGGTATGGCTAAATGGGGTGTGTAGAAATACAGCTAAACCTAGGGTATGGCTAAATGGGGTGTGTAGAAATACAGCTAAACCTAGGGTATGGCTAAATGGGGTGTGTATAAATACAGCTAAACCTAGGGTATGGCTAAATGGGGTGTGTAGAAATACAGCTAAACCTAGGGTATGGCTAAATGGGGTGTGTAGAAATACAGCTCAACCTAGGGTATGGCTAAATGGGGTGTGTAGAAATACAGCTAAACCTAGGGTATGGCTAAATGGGGTGTGTATAAATACAGCTAAACCTAGGGTATGGCTAAATGGGGTGTGTAGAAATACAGCTAAACCTAGGGTATGGCTAAATGGGGTGTGTAGAAATACAGCTCAACCTAGGGTATGGCTAAATGGGGTGTGTAGAAATACAGCTAAACCTAGGGTATGGCTAAATGGGGTGTGTAGAAATACAGCTAAACCTAGGGTATGGCTAAATGGGGTGTGTAGAAATACAGCTAAACCTAGGGTATGGCTAAATGGGGTGTGTAGAAATACAGCTAAACCTAGGGTATGGCTAAATGGGGTGTGTAGAAATACAGCTAAACCTAGGGTATGGCTAAATGGGGTGTGTATAAATACAGCTAAACCTAGGGTATGACTAAATGGGGTGTAGAATCCCTCCACCAGTTGAAGCTAATTTACTTTACTATAAACTCTAAAGTACTATTTGGAGAACAGCAAAAACTAACAGAAATGCCCCCAGACATGAACTATTGAACTGTACTAGAATGCTTAAAAGGTCACAATATGTTTTATATCGGTTATCGGTATGGTTTCTTTTTGGCAAGGAAAATATTGGATATCTGTATCGGCCAAAAATGTAATATCGGTGCATCCCTAATAATAAGGTTGGTAACAAGATGGAACATCGTTGTGGAAATCTGTTGCAGCTCAAGTCGACTACAAAATCCACAATGCAATGCTCTCTGTATGGGCTGGCTGGTAGCTAAACGTGTCTACACACAATAATACCAAAGACAATGTCAGCATGTGAAGTAGCTAACTAGCTGTTAAATCACCTAAACAAACTGCACTATCATTTTAGGAGTCTACAATTTCACCATATTCAACCTGCAGATCGATGTCTCACAGAGTGGAATCTAACATTCACAACTTCAGAAATAATTTTGCGGAGATGTGAAACGTTGCCCTTGCTATGTCAAAAGGCGGTGCGGTGCATTCTGGGCGACTGTGGGACAAGGAGAGCGCTCTTTCAAGGTTTGAATGGGAGTCTATTGGGCTCTAGATTAAAAACCCAACATTATCATGAGTTTTGTCAAAAAGAAGTACAACATTACAGATATTTTCGGAGATGTGAGATAATTAACTTGCTATCTGTAGTATCGTATAGATGTCGGATCGTGACAGTACGTACTTTTGATGAAAATAGGCAGTTTCTCGACATGAAGTACACTGACTTTGAGAAGCGATTACGTTACGATTGGTTTAGCAACCGCGTGACGCGGCATGACAACGTGAACGTGATTGGTCGACAGTCCGCTGGGTGGGGCGTTATACAGGCACGCAGATCTTTAGAAATTGGAGGCTCATTTGTAAATTGAAAAACGTTGCCGACCCCCTGCTATAATGTATATGAAGTCACCTGTCTTGTTTTGTACAAAATAATAAAATGCAGTACTACAGGATATTTCTTAACGTAGCTCTTTATTAGCTAGCTACAACTGGCATGTTCACGTATCTCCAACCATGATCAACTGACCATGACCTAACCATCTGGGTGGTCTTAACCAATCATAGCACAGTATGATACGGCGGTAAAATGCATCCAATTACAATTCAGTATGTTTAGACATATGAATATTACATTTTGCTCACCAAAGATGTAACAAAGTGAAACTGTGGATCTCAAAGCCTCAGTTCCGGGAGAGTAGTGGGTGAAACCATTCACCTCAGGAAAAGGGGTGATGTAAATAAAGTTTCCTTTCATTGTGTGTTACTGAATTCATAAAAATATTTTCTGCCATTGTAGTAAGGTTGGTAATACGAGAGGTCTTCGGACTTACCATTTTTGTATTATTTTCTTTGAAAGAACAACTAGTAGGTTTTGAGTGCTTCTCCCCTATTTGGGAAGTTGGTCTGCCCGCTCCTCAGTCTGAGAGAGATTCTGAGAGCAGGTTCGAGTCCTCTTCCTCTGTACATAAACACTGTTTAAAACTGTATAACACAATAGTGGTTTTGGAAACCTGGTTCATATATCCTAAAGTCAATAGCGAATGTGGCTATGTATATTTTTATTTTGCTGTTCATGAATTGAAGACCTATTTCAGCCAGTTAACCAGGTTTTTGCTGTCTTAGCTAGCCGTGTTAATGACGAGCTAACTAGCACCGTTGGTCTCTGCACTACAATGTCACGCCAGCTATTGCCAGCAGGTGATTTACTAGCAGGTGACTTATTGAAATATTAAGTGAATGTTTATTTTCTTACTACCTTAAACGGTTTATATAAAAGGGTTGTACTTGTGCTCTGTATTTATGTATTAATATCACTTCACATTGAGGGTGTTATAGCGACCCGCACAGACAGCGGTGTGTTAGGCTAAGTGGGTTGTGGGTTAGTGGGTTGTGTTGTATTTACCGGTGTTCGCGGGGTCCGACATGCCAATCAACCTGCTAAGTGCCAATCACGGGAATGCCTGGTGGTTGGCGGAGTGGCGTGGAGGGGGTTGGGCAGGGGGATGGAGCATTGGAAGTTAAGACCAGATTTAGCCATTGTTCTTTCCCTTACGCCTGACCTTCACAAGAGAAGGTCAGGTTTGGCGTGTGGGGTATCATTTATTTGTGTGGGCTAAGGCCAAACAGTAGCCTGTGTAAAGTTGGGTTAATAAACTCAATCCTCTGTCTGGACATTTGTTCCTTTATGATCTAGTCAGTATGTATCACTAACGTTACTGTTGCTCCTATCATAAAGATATATTGTGTCCTACCTAACCAGTGAACTGTGGCTGTGACTGTCCTGTCAGTGCCTGTCATCACTGTTTGATTTATTTTACTGCAGGTATACTTTTCTGTATTTATTATTTTCTAAACACATCGCATGTATAATATACAATCACTTTGTGGATTCAGTCTGAGAGCAGTGAACATGTGACCGTCCTGTCAATGCCTGTCATCACTGTTTGAAATCTTTTACTGCAGATAAAACCTAGTCAACCTGAAGTGTGGGTGTCCGTGTGCCTTTCTTCTGGGGGGTTATGTGAAGTTGGTTACACCAGGTGTCTGTACTACAGAAACACTGCTAATCCACCAATAGTGCTAGATGCCTGTACTACAGAAACACTGCTAATCCAACAATAGTGCTAGGTGCCTGTACTACAGACACACTGCTAATCCAACAATAGTGCTAGGTGCCTGTACTACAGAAACACTGCTAATCCAACAATAGTGCTAGGTGCCTGTACTACAGAAACACTGCTAATCCAACAATAGTGCTAGGTGCCTGTACTACAGAAACACTGCTAATCCAACAATAGTGCTAGGTGCCTGTACTACAGAAACACTGCTAATCCAACAATAGTGCTAGGTGCCTGTACTACAGAAACACTGCTAATCCAACAATAGTGCTAGGTGCCTGTACTATAGAAACACTGCTAATCCAACAATAGTGCTAGGTGCCTGTACTACAGAAACACTGCTAATCCAACAATAGTGCACACTTGAATTAAAGGGGAATTACTCTCAAAAATCTAGATTTTTCCCAAACCTCAATTGTAGTCTCCTGATGTGGTTTAAACATTGTTATGGACTTGGAACAGACAATTGTATTGTTTTTCTGTTTAAAAAAAGTCTGACTTTGAGAACAAAAACCTGAAAAAAATAGAAATTTTGAAACCTGTGAATTTCTGACTCAGTTTCTCTGTTTCAATAATAGTAATACTATTATCCTACTGAACAGTACAGCTTGGGTTGGTCTACTATTATCCTACTGTACAGTACAGCTTGGGTTGGTCTACTATTATCCTACTGAACAGTACAGCTTGGGTTGGTCTACTATTATCCTACTGAACAGTACAGCTTGGGTTGGTCTACTATTATCCTACCGACCAGTACAGCTTGGGTTGGTCTACTATTATCCTACTGAACAGTACAGCTTGGGTTGGTCTACTATTATCCTACTGAACAGTACAGCTTGGTTTGGTCTACTATTATCCTACTGAACAGTACAGCTTGGGTTGGTCTACTATTATCCTACTGAACAGTACAGCTTGGGTTGGTCTACTATTATCCTACTGAACAGTACAGCTTGGGTTGGTCTACTATTATCCTACCGACCAGTACAGCTTGGGTTGGTCTACTATTATCCTTCTGAACAGAACAGCTTGGGTTGGTCTACTATTATCCTACTGAACAGTACAGCCTGGGTTGGTCTACTATTATCCTACTGAACAGTACAGCTTGGGTTGGTCTACTATTATCCTACTGAACAGTACAGCTTGGTTTGGTCTACTATTATCCTACTGAACAGTACAGCTTGGGTTGGTCTACTATTATCCTACTGAACAGTACAGCTTGGTTTGGTCTACTATTATCCTACTGAACAGTACAGCTTGGGTTGGTCTACTATTATCCTACTGAACAGTACAGCTTGGGTTGGTCTACTATTATCCTACTGAACAGTACAGCTTGGGTTGGTCTACTATTATCCTACTGAACAGTACAGCTTGGGTTGGTCTACTATTATCCTACTGAACAGTACAGCTTGGGTCGGTTTACTATTATCCTACTGAACAGTACAGCTTGGGTTGGCCTGACTGTGAAAGACCAATATGGGATTCATCATTTTATGTCATTCAGAGTGTATATCACTGTTTCTCATGCTTTTCACACAGGGTGCCTTTCCTTCGCTGGGCCGTTTGGAAAATGTTTTACTAAATTAGAGTACTGTGTACCCACTTCTCCAGGCAGCACTACACCACTGACCTACACAACAGCTTTCAACATACCAGTATTTAGTTTGGAAACTTTCAAAAGAAATGCTGGTATAAATAATACAATATTAAAATACGTCAAATTATCAATTTATTTACTCCAAAAGTGGTTGCAATGCTGTGAAAAATAGTTGTACTGTTCTACAGTGCTAAAATAATCGATATTCTCAAATTTGAGCTTGTCTCTTATTTAGAAGAAAATAATCTGCTGTTGTGCTGCCAGCATATTATCCTGCTGCTAGGACAAAGGTAATCCAGCATTTACTCTAGAATAATTGTATGTTGAGCTGCAAGGTACAAATTGCACATATACAGAGAGAGGTAGATCACTAAGAGGTTATTTCCACAAGGGGGCGACAAACGCCAGTTAATATTCCAGAATAGAGCACCATAGAATGTAGGCTATCTTTGACAACGGTCAGTTTGGAGATCCTCAGACCTGGGCCAGGGCTGCGTCCCAAAATTATTTACTGCTTCCTGAAGTGTGCACTCGTTCACTACTCCCCATGACGTGTAAAAGCGTAGGTTATTGCATGAGTTTCCATACTAATCAGTTCTTGTCAAATCCTGTCCATGAAGGGAGGTGAGCAAGCGCACACTGAGGAAGGAGAGGTATGTTGACGTTTCCCCAGCCCAGGTATGCAGATGTTTCCCCAGCCCAGTACCACTTCAACCAATCAATCAATATATCATCAAATCCTTTATGATTAGCCAATTTTACTTCAGGCGTTTCAGTGGTGGTCTGGAACAAAATCCTGCAAGCCTGTATCTCTCCAGGGTTGGTGGGTGACTGTATCTCTCCAGGGTTGGTGGGTGACTGTATCTCTCCAGGGTTGGTGGGTGACTGTATCTCTCCAGGGTTGGTGGGTGACTGTATCTCTCCAGGGTTGGTGGGTGACTGTATCTCTCCAGGGATGGTGGGTGACTATCTCTCCAGGGTTGGTGGGTGACTATCTCTCCATGGTAGGTGGGTGACTATCTCTCCAGGGTTGGTGGGTGACTGTATCTCTCCAGGGTTGGTGGGTGACTGTATCTCTCCAGGGTTGGTGGGTGACTGTATCTCTCCAGGGTTGGTGGGTGACTGTATCCCTCCAGGGTTGGTGGGTGACTGCTGGACCCTGACCAGACATGGAGTAGTTGGCTCTGCATTTACACTCACAGCACACCCACCTATCACCATCAATCACCACACACACACACAACGATACATCATGGTCTATGTGGAGGATAAATAACTACACACCAGGACAACAATACATCATAGTCTATGTGGAGGACAATAACTACACACCAGGACAACAATACATCATAGTCTGTGTGGAGGATAAATAACTACACACCATAACAACAATACATCATAGTCTATGTGGAGGATAAATAACTACACACCAGGACAACAATACATCATAGTCTATGGAGGACAATAACTACACACCAGGACAACAATACATCATAGTCTATGGAGGATAAATAACTACACACCAGGACAACAATACATCATAGTCTATGGAGGATAAATAACTACACACCAGGACAACAATACATCATAGTCTATGGAGGATAAATAACTACACACCAGGACAACAATACATCATAGTCTATGTGGAGGATAAATATCTACACACCAGAACAACAATACATCATAGTCTATGGAGGATAAATAACTACACACCAGGACAACAATACATCATAGTCTATGGAGGATAAATAACTACACACCAGGACAACAATACATCATAGTCTATGGAGGATAAGTAACTACACACCAGGACAACAATACATCATAGTCTATGGAGGATAAATAACTACACACCAGGACAGCAATACATCATAGTCTATGGAGGATAAATAACTACACACCAGGACAACAATACATCATAGTCTATGTGGAGGATAAATAACTACACACCAGGACAACAATACATCATAGTCTATGTGGAGGATAAATAACTACACACCAGGACAACAATACATCATAGTCTATGTGGAGGATAAATAACTACACACCAGGACAACAATACATCATAGTCTATGGAGGATAAATAACTACACACCAGGACAACAATACATCATAGTCTATGGAGGATAAATAACTACACACCAGGACAACAATACATCATAGTCTATGTGGAGGATAAATAACTACACACCAGGACAACAATACATCATAGTCTATGTGGAGGATAAATAACTACACACCAGGACAACAATACATCATAGTCTATGGAGGATAAATAACTCCACACCAGGACAACAATACATCATAGTCTATGTGGAGGATAAATAACTACACACCAGGACAACAATACATCATAGTCTATGTGGAGGATAAATAACTACACACCAGGACAACAATACATCATAGTCTATGTGGAGGATAAATAACTACATTGATGTCTTATCTTCTCTCTTTCTGTTTGTTTGTAGTTTCTCACTGTTTGAATTAGCAGGTGTTATTATTAGCCCCTCATCTGTGTGTGAGAGAGAGAGACAGAAAGAAAGAGAGAGAGAGAGAGAGAGAGAGGGAGACAGACAGAAGAGTCCCCTAAGCAAGCTGGACCTGGTGCTCTGTTCACAAACAGACCCCACAGAGCCCTAGGACAGCAATCATAGACCCAACCAAATCATGAGAAAACAAAAAGATAATTACTTGACACATTTGAAAGAATTAACAAAAAAAAGAGCAAACTCGAATGCTATTTAGCCCTAAACAGAGAGTACACAGTGGCAGAATACCTGACCACTGTGACTGACCCAAACTTAAGGAAGCTTTGACTATGTACAGACTCAGTGAGCATAGCCTTGCTATTGAGAATGGCCGCCGTAGGCAGACCTCGAATCAAATCAAATTGTATTAGTTACGAGCCCCTAACCAACAATGTAGTAAAAAAAATATGAATAAGAAATGAAAGTAACAAGTAATTAAAGAGCAGCACTAAAATAACAATAGCAAGACTATATACAGGGGGGTACCTGGCTCTCAAGAGAAGACAGGCTATGTGCACACAGCCCACAAAATGAGGTGGAAACTGAGATGCACTTCCTAACTTCCTGCCAAATGTATGACCAGTTAATTCATACTGTATGTTGTAGTCTGTCCAAGAGGGGAATCACACAGACTGATCTCAGTTAATTCATACTGTATGTTGTAGTCTGTCCAAGAGGGGAATCACACAGACTGATCTCAGTTAATTCATACTGTATGTTGTAGTCTGTCCAAGAGGGAAATCACAGACTGATCTCAGTTAATTCATACTGTATGTTGTAGTCTGTCCAAGAGGGGAATCACACAAGACTGATCTCAGTTAATTCATACTGTATGTTGTAGTCTGTCCAAGAGGGGAATCACACAGACTGATCTCAGTTAATTCATACTGTATGTTGTAGTCTGTCCAAGAGGGGAATCACACAAGACTGACAGCCTGTAATTTTATTAAAAGCATTCAGTTGATTACATGGCAGTTTAGAGAGCAACATCATAACAGTAATCTACTTCATAATCAATAATTATATCATGACATTTATAATCAATTCAATTATTATCTCTAGACTACTCACAACATTCAAACAATAATCTACACCATAATCAATATCATAACATTTATAATCAATAACATGAGAGGTAAACAACAACAACAAACCCCTTTATCAAACATTTTTTCAAAATACAAAGAATGACCAGATGATTATAATAATACATGGACTAATAATGGAGACACTTCAAGATAAAGAATCTAAGAGACACTAAATAAGATAAAGAATCTAAGAGACACTAAATAAGACAAAGAATCTAAGATCCACTAAATAAGATAAAGAATCTAAGAGACACTAAATAAGATAAAGACAAAAGTAAAAGCAATACATTCTGGAACACTAAACAGACGTAATTGAGCTACTCACTTAAAATAATCATAACCCCATGTCACCCAAAACCTCATGTTACCCCAAACCCCATGTTACCCAAAACCCCATGTTACCAAAACCTCATGTTACCCAGAACCCCATGTTACCCAAAACCCCATGTTACCCAAAACCCCATGTTACCCAAAACCCCACGTTACCCCAAACACCATGTTACCCAAACCCCACGTTACCCAGAACCTCACGTTACCCAGAACCCCATGTTACCCAGAACCCCATGTTACCCAGAACCCCATGTTACCCAGAACCCCATGTTACCCCAAATCCCATGTTACCCAAAACCCCACGTTACCCCAAACACCATGTTACCCAAACCCCACGTTACCCAGAACCTCACGTTACCCAGAACCCCATGTTACCCAGAACCCCATGTTACCCAGAACCCCATGTTACCCAGAACCCCATGTTACCCAAAACCCCATGTTACCCAAATCCCCATGTTATCCAAAACCCCATGTTACCCTGGTGGTAAAAACCAAACTAAAATGAATAATGGTGGTTGCAGTCACTCCTTTTAGATTTCTTCCAAGGTTCTAGAAAGATAAACTAATTCTGAACTTGTTATTAAAATTAGAACCACTTCAGGTTTGTCACCACATTTTAAACACCAGTCCACTGCTGACCATCGATTTAAAACACAGAACTGACCTGAGATCAGCATGTAGGGTCAGCTTCATCCTACTCCTACTCCGTCCCCTGGGCTGCTCTCTCCTCTCCCGGTCCAGCTTCAGCTCTGGAGCTCAGAGAGACCATCTCCATGGCATTGACATAAAGATCCATGCTGCTCACCCTGTTCACTCTCTTCTGCCTCCTGGTGGGCTAGGGAGACACAGCACCAACAGTCAGACATTTACTCTCTAGTATCTCCATTCTCTCTCCCTCCCTCTCACCCTCACCCTCACCCTCTAGTTTAAATGACTTGTAATGTCTGAGTAAATGTCTTTACCTTGTAGTACAGGTAGGAGGTGGTGATGGCTGTCAGTAGGATCAGCAGCACCACAACGTGTCTGATGATGAAGGCTGGCAGAGGAGAGGCTGCAAACAGAAACACCTTTGATGAGGGGACTGATCATCATCACATAGATCTGTGGCAAATCTGTCAATGACAAAGTTATAAGTCTGGTTCATGTTCAGTTACCTGTGATGGTGAGGGAGAGGAGCTCACTCTCAGAGGAGAAGTTATGAGAGAAAACATAATTGTCATAAACACAGCTGTAGTTCCCTTGGTGGGAGTCATCTGCAGCAGGGAAGAGGAAGGCAGCAGAGTGATTGACAGCTGGCTGGGTCTGGGTTCTGTTGGAGCCGGTGAACGTGAGGAGGAAGGAGCCTCCTGGGTACTGTGGCTGAGTGGAGCAGGTGATGGTGAAGCTGTAGCCCCTGAACACCTCGGGCCCCTGGTGGCCCCTGGAGACCCCTCCCATTGAGTCAGTCAGGAAGATATCAGGCTGGACTGTAGCAATAAAAGAGAAGAAGAAAAACCTCTTCAACTAGTTTCCTATAGATATGACAATAACATCAGCATGTAACAGTGCTAGCCACCCTCCCTCACAGGGCAACATGAGTAGTGGGCCTACAGTCACTGAGACAACATATGTTGATATCAGGCTTAAGCAGGACATCTGGAACAAGAGGAGAGAAAAGGAAAACGTAGCTCCTCAACTACTTTCCTCATTTAGATATGACAATAACATGACATGTGACAGTGGTAGTGAGTAGAGACGTTCACTGAGATAACACTCAAATACAAAAGCATTCTGGGATATTTAACTTGTATTTCATTCCTACTTGACTGAGTGATCTATTTTGCAAAGCAGACTGACAAGTTAAACAGTCATCATGAGAGGTGCAGAATGAAGGAAATGAGTTGAATATAATTATAATATGTTGATATTTCCTGAGCAGATCACTGTGAGTCCAGGAAGGAGATATAATACATGGACAAAAGTATGTGGAACTCAGCAGTGAGTTTTACAACAGAGGATTATTTTTACGCTCTACGTGGTTCAACACTCGGCCGTCCGTTCTGTGAGCTTGTGTTGTCTACCACTTCACGGCTGAGCCGTTGTTGCTCCTAGACGTGCCACGTTAACTTCTTATGGCTGCAGGGGCAGTATTGAGTAGCTTGGATGAAAGGTGCCCATTTCAAACGGCCTCGTACTCAATTCTTGCTCGTACAATATGCATATTATTATTACTATTGGATAGAAAACACTCTCAAGTTTCTAAAACCGTTTGAATTATATCTGTGAGTAAAACAGAACTCATTTTGCAGCAAACTTCCTGTCAGAAAGTAAAAAATCTGAAATCGAGGCTCTGTTCCAGGGCCTCCCTATTAATCTGCTTGAAATCTATTAGTATACATGCACTTCATACGCCTTCCACTAGATGTCAATAGGCAGTGAGAGAAGAAATGGAGTGTATAGCTTGATCTGAGGTCAAAAGAGAGGTCTTGGAATGACATGACCCCAAATTCCTTTGTTCAGGAAGGCTCGGGTAGGACATCAGCATTGGCTTCTGAAAAGCTTTCGTTATAGACGGCTACTATCTCCGGCTTTGATTTTATTTGATAAATGTGACAATATCATCGTAAAGTATGTTTTTTCAATATAGTTTTATTAGATTATTGAAATTTTTTCGGGAGTTTTGGCGTGTTCCGTTCTCTGTGTTTGGTGACGATGGACAGCTTCGCGCCACTTTGCTAGTTTTGGTTGCTAATTCGAGAGGGAAAAGGGACATTCTAAAACCAAACAACGATTGTTCTGGACAAAGGACCCCTTGTGCAAGATTCTGATGGAAGCTCAACAAAAGTAGGACCCATTTATGATGTTATTTCGTATTTCTGTCGAAAATGTTTAGACGTATATTCCGCTCTTATTTTGGGCGCTGTCTCGCTATAACGTAATCTGCATGTCGTACTAAAGTTATTTTTAGAATTCTAACACGGCGATTGCATTAAGAACTAGTGTATCTATAATTTGCTGTACAACATGTATTTTTTAGTAAAGTTTATGATTAGTTATTTGGTCAGAATAGGTGAGTGTCAGAAATATATCCGGAGATTCTGGAAAATAGTTGCTACGTTTTCACAATGTATAACCACGGATTTCAGCTCTAAATATGCACATTTGTATTGTATAACCTGATGTTATAGGACTGTCATCTGATGAAGTTTGTCAAGGTTAGTGAAAAATTATATATCTTTTGCTGTTTTTTTGCGATCGCTAACTTTTGCTGCTGATAAATGGGTTGTGTTTTTGGCTATTGTGGTAAGCTAATATAATGCTATATTGTGTTTTCGCTGTAAAACACTTAAAGAATCGGAAATATTGGCTGGATTCACAAGATGTTTGTCTTTCATTTGCTGTACACCATGTATTTTTCATAAATGTTTTATGATGAGTATTTAGGTATTTCAATTTGGTCTCTGTAATTGTTCTAGCTGCTTCGGTGCTATTTGTGATTGCAGCTGCAATGTAAAACTATGATTTATACCTGAAATATGCACATTTTTCGAACAAAACATAGATTTATTGTATAACATGTTATAAGACTGTCATCTGATGAAGTTGTTTCTTGGTTAGTGACTAATTCTATCTCTATTTGGTCGGTTTTGTGCAAGCTACCTGTGCTGTGAAAGAAATGTCTGTGCTTTTTTGTATTTGGTGGTGAGCTAACATAAATATACGTGGTGTTTTCGCTGTAAAACGTTTAAAAAATCGGACATGTTGGCTGGATTCACAAGATGTTTATCTTTCATTTGCTGTATTGGACTTGTTAACTTCTAGTTCCTCCCAAACCCAGATCCGGGAGCACCCCCACCAGTAAAAAAGCTGACTAGCATAGCCTAGCATAGCGTCACAAGTAAATACTAGCATCTAAATATCATTAAATCACAAGTCCAAGACACCAGATGAAAGATACACATCTTGTGAATCCAGACATAATTTCTGATTTTTAAAATGTTTTACAGGGAAGACACAATATGTAAATCTATTAGCTAACCACGTTAGCAAAAGACACCACTTTTTTTTACTCCACCAGTTTTTTACTCCATCAGTAGCTATCACAAATTCGACCAAATAAAGATATAAATAGCCACTAACCAAGAAACAAATTCATCAGATGACAGTCTGATAACATATTTATTGTATAGCATATGTTTTGTTCGAAAAATGTGCATATTTCAGGTATAAATCATAGTTTACCATTGCAGCCACCATCACAACAAGACTAGAATAACTACAGAGAGCAACGTGTATTACCTAATTACTCATCATAAAACATTTCTTAAAAATACACAGCGTACAGCAATTGAAAGACACAGATCTTGTGAATCCAGACAATATTTCAGATTTTCTAAGTGTTTTACAGCGAAAACACAATATAGCGTTATATTAGCTTAGCACAGTAGCAAACCACACAACAGCATTGATTCCAGCCAAACATAGCGATAACGTATTCACCACCAAAATATATTAATTTTCACTAACCTTCTCAGAATTCTTCAGATGACAGTCCTGTAACATCATATTACACAATGCATATAGAGTTTGTTCGAAAATGTGCATATTTAGCGGCACAAATCGTGCTTATACAATGAAAATAGTGTCCAAATACTCAAGCAATCTGTCCGGCGCCATCTTGGAAAGACACCTATTCTTATCGAAAACTATTCATAAACTTGACTAAAAAAATACAGGTTGGACAGCAATTGAAAGACAAATTAGTTCTTAATGCAATCGCTGAATTACATTTTTAAAATTAACGTTACTGCGCAATACAGGGTGCGATAACGCAAGGCTACACTGCAAGAAATGGCATCTTATGCATTTGACATTTTTCAACAGAACAATGAATTATCAGCATAAATAGTTCTTACTTTTCGATGAACTCTCATCAGAATCTTGGGAAAGGTGTCCTTTGTCCAGAACAATCGTCTTTTGGTTGAAAGCTGTCCTCTTGTCCTGTCGAAATAGCCGCTAACGTTCGGCATGTGCCGGAAAGGTGTCCAACTCTTGAAAGCGCGTCACAAAGAAATGCCAGAAAATCGCAATAAACTGATATAAATTGCTATAAGTCGGTTTAAATTAACTACCTTATGATGTCTTTAACAACTATAACGAATAAAAACATGACCGGAGATATAGAACTGGCAAAACGAAAGCTTGGCAGGAGGCCACTCTGATGTCCCTACTGCGCCAGGCGCAACGTTGAAAAGAACGGTACTTCCGCTCCAGGGTCTTATATAAGGTCCCAGATTGCGCAATCCACTCCATTCAAATTCTCCCCGCTTACTGACATCTAGAGGAAGACGTATGCAGTGCATGTAGCCCGATGGCTTACATGGGGACTTATAAACTGACCTCAGAACAGGGACCTCGATTTCTGAAATCTCACTCCCTGACAGGAAAAGTGCTGCAGAATGAGTTCTGTTTCACTCAGAGAAATAATTCAAACGGTTTTAGAAACTAGAGAGCAAATGAAAGATACACTAGTTCTTGACGCGTGTCAGAAATAGATCCGGATTACATTGTGCAGTTTGGCTAGTATTCACATTGTTCAACTACGAATTGTACCGCTAAATATGCACATTTTCGAACAAACCATATATGTATTGTGTAATATGATGTTATAGGACTGTCATCTGATGAAGTTTTGAGAAGGTTAGTGAAAAAATTAATATCTTTTGCTGATTTATTCGCTATCGCTAACGTGCATGAATCAATGCTGCTGTGTGGTTGGCTATTGTAGTAAGCTAATATAATGCTATATTGTGTTTTCGCTGTAAAACACTTAAAAAATCTGAAATATTGGCTGGATTCACAAGATGTTTGTCTTTCATTTGCTGTACACTGTGTATTTTTCATAAATGTTTTATGATGAGTATTTAGGTAATTCACGTTGGTCTCTGTAGTTATTCTAGCTGCTTTGGTGAGATTTTGTGACGGTGGCTGCAATGTAAAACTGATTTATACCTGAAATATGCACATTTTTCGAACAAAACATATGCTATACAATAAATATGTTATCAGACTGTCATCTGATGAAGTTGTTTCTTGGTTAGTGACTATTTATATCTTTATTTGGTCGAATTTGTGATAGCTACCTATGCAGTAAAAAAATGGTGGAAATATGCGGTTGGGTCTTTTGCTATCGTGGTTAGCTAATAGAAATACATATTGTGTTTTCCCTGTAAAACATTTTAAAAATCGGAAATGATGGCTGGATTCACAAGATGTTTATCTTTCATTTGCTGTATTGGACTTGTTAATGTGTGAAAGTTAAATATTTCAAAAAAATATATTTTGAATTTGGCGCCCTGCACTTGGCCTGGCTGTTGTCATAGGTGTACCGACCTTGGGCTTGCAGCCATAAGAATTAAGTCACTGAGATTATCAGTAAGGACATTTTACTGCCGATGTTTGGAGATTGCATGGCTGTGTGCTTGATTATATACTCCTGTCAGCAATGGGTGTGGCTGAAATAGCCAAATCCACTAATGTCCACATACTTTTGGCCATATAGTGTATCTTGTTATTACCTGAGCAGATCACTGTGAGTCCAGGAAGGAGATCATAACTTCTTCTACACTCCCTCAGTGAAGACTCAGACCCAGAACAGGAAACTCTAAATCCTCTAGTGGTTTTTCCAGTTAGTACTGAAACAGTGGAGTCACAACCCAGCTGTCTACACACTACTGCAGCTACATACTCCTGGTCCACGTCCTCAGTTCCCACAGTCCTCCACTCTCCCTGGTCGTACCGCTCCACTCCACCAGCACAGCGACTGCCTCCTCCCACCAGCCTCACATCATCAGGCTCTGAGAAAAGAAAAGAGAGAGACAGTAATCTTACTATTTTCTCACTAAAACACACCTATATTGTCTCTCATATTCTTCACTCCAGGTGAGAAACAATGTTGATTGAGTGACAAACTGTTTCTTACCTGAGCAGGTGAGTCCAACAGCATTACCAGGTAGGCAGGTGTTGTGTTCTCTGTCTGAGGTGTCACAGTCCAGGAGAAGGGACTCTTTGCCTTTACACTGGAACTCTTTATCCCAGGTCTGACCCTCACCTCCTCCATAGAGCCCCCCCTGTAGAGCTGCAGGAGCCCCACAGCCAAGCTCCCCACAGACTACCTCTGCATCCTGCCGGTCAAAGTCAGCTTCACACACTGAGGCCCAGGACTGATTGGACTTCACCTCCACTCTCCCAGAGCAGAGACCAGCTCCATCCACAAGCCGCACAGACTCTGGAGAAAAAGAGTTGGTTGAACATTCAATCAGTTTTGTTGATGACACTGTCAAGGACTAAACACAAATATGTTGGATAAAAGATTGTAGTTTGCTATGTTTGATACTGTAAGAGGTAGAAATGGGTTCTTAGTCACTCAGGATCGGGTTGGGAATAATGCAGGCAGGAGACAGGAATAAGTTCACTTCACTTTATAGAAAATAAACAGCTGGACATCCATCAGGCAGCTTCACTTCAGTACCATCTGAACTACAATGATCTGCCCATGAACATCTCCCATAAACCAATATGACAAACACAAATATAATGTTTAAATACATCTGACATCTCTCCCTCTATTTAAATGAAATAAAAACACATAAAACATGATACATGGTAATATTGTATAATGTACAAATAAATCTCTCAATATGACCAGTCTCTTACCTGAACAGGTCACATGATGATAATATTCACCATCACAGACACCACGTCCTCCTATGATGTCACACTGTCTAATAGAAGGCTCATGTCCCCTGCATCTAAATAGTCTGATTCCTCTTCTTCCATCTTCAATCAGACGTCCTCTAGATTCAGCTACAGGATTCCCACAGTCCAGCTGTCTATACACAACCTTAGTCTCTCTCATCATGCTCCACCACCTAGAACATAGAACTGACCACTCTCCTCTGTAGAAGACTTCCACTGTCCCAGAACAGGAAGTGGTCCCATTCACCAGTCTGACTGAGTATTCAGCTGTAAACAGCAGAGAGGAAAACACAGTGGTGAGGACAGATGATGACAGTGATTCTGTTATTCTAACAGCAGTAATGCTTTGTGGTTGACAAGTATTGGTAGTTCCATAAAACACTACTTGTTATTGGGTTTTAGAATGGTTTGTATGGACACATGAATTTCTCCATGTGGGATAATAAAGTTGACTAATATTGAACTGCTATAATCACTGTAGATTTATACTCTACCTACCTGGTGGACTGACGCTTTGAGCCTGGAGATCTGAGGAGAAAGAGAGAGACAGAGGAGAAAGAGAGAGACAGAGGAGAAAGGGAGGAGTCAGAGGAAGAGAGAGACAGAGGAGAAAGGGAGGAGTCAGAGGAAGAGAGAGACAAATGAGAAAGGGAGGAGTCAGAGGAAGAGAGAGACAGAGGAGAAAGGGAGGAGTCAGAGGAAGAGAGAGAAAGAGGAGAAAGGGAGGAGTCAGAGGAAGAGAGAAACAGAGGAGAAAGGGAGGAGTCAGAGGAAGAGGAAGAGAGAGACAGAAGAGAAAGGGAGGAGTCAGAGGAAGAGAGAGACAGAGGAGAAAGGGAGGAGTCAGAGGAAGAGAGAAACAGAGGAGAAAGGGAGGAGTCAGAGGAAGAGAGAGACAGAGGAGAAAGGGAGGAGTCAGAGGAAGAGAGAGACAGAGGAGAAAGGGAGGAGTCAGAGGAGGAGAGAAACAGAGGAGAAAGGGAGGAGTCAGAGGAAGAGAGAGACAGAGAAGAAAGGGAGGAGTCAGAGGAAGAGAGAGACAGAGGAGAAAGGGAGGAGTCAGGGGAAGAGAGAGACAGAGGTTAAATGAACATCAACATGACCTTTCATGATGTGATGGGGAAGACAGGCTTATCGTTGGTATGGTGCAACAACACCCATGTGTACATACACTATATATACAAAAGTATGTGGACACCCCTTCAAATTAGTGGATTCTATTTCAGCCACACCCCTTCCTGACAGATGTATTAAATCAAGCACTCAGCCATACAATCTCCATAGACAAACATTGTCAGTAGAATGGCCTTAATGAAGAGCTCAGTGACTTTCAACATGACAACATCATAGGATGCCACCTTTCCAAGTCAGACGGTCAAATTTCATAATCCACCAACTCCTCATCTTCCCCTCTCCTCTCGTCTCCTCTTCTCCCCATCTCCTCTCCTCATCTTCCCCTCTCCTCTCGTCTCCTCTTCTCCCCTCCCCTCTCCTCTTCTCCCCCCTCTACTCTTCTCTTCTCCCCCCTCCCCTCTCCTCTTCTCCAACCCTCTCTTCTCCTCTTGTCCCCCTCTCCCTTCTCCACCCCGCTCTCCTCTCCTCTACACTCCTCCCCCTCTCCCAGCTCTCCCTCTCTTCTCCCTCTTCTACCCCTCTCACCCCCCTCTCTTCTCCTCTTCTCCCCCTCTCTTCTCCTCTTCTCCCCATCTCTTCTCCTCTTTGCCCCTCTCTTCTCCTCTTTACCCGCTCTCCTCTCCTCTCTTCAATTCTCTGCTTCTCACCCTCTCTTCTCTTCTCCTCTCCCCTCTCCCTCTCTCTTCTCCACCTCTCTTCTAATCTTCTCCCCTCTCCTCTTCCGCACCTCTCTTCTTCTCCCCCATCTCATCTACTCTGCTCTTCTCCCCCTCCCCGCTCTCCTATTCTCCCCCTCTACACACCTCCCCCTCTCTTCTCCTCTTTTCCCCCTCTTCTCTTCTCCCACCCTCTCCCCTTCTCCCCCTCTTCTCCCCTCCCTCTACTCTTCTCTTCTCCCCCCTCTCCTCTCCTCTCCTCCCCTTCCCCACTTCTGCCCCTCTCTTCTCCTCTTTTGACACTCTATTCTCCTCTTCTCCCCTTCTCATTCTCTCTCCACTCCTCTCCCCCACTCCTCTTCTCCCCCTCTTCTCCCCTGTCCTCTCATCTCTTCTCCTCTCACTTTTCTTCTCCCCTCTCCACTTCTCCCCCTCTCTTCTCCTCTTTTCCCCCTCTCTTCTCCTCTTCTGCCCCTCCCTTCTCAACCCCGCTCTCCTCTCCTCTACACTCCTCCCAGCTCCCCCTCTTTTCTCCTCTCCTCCCCCTCTCTTCTCCTCTCCTCTTCTCCCCCTCTCTTCTACACCCTCATCTCTTCCCCTCCCCCCTCTACTCTTCTCCCCCTCTCCTATTCTATTCTCTCCTCTTATCCCCCTCTCTTCTCCTCTTTCCCCCATCTCTTCTCCTCTTTCCCCCATCTCTTCTCCTCTTCTCCCCCTCTCTTCTCCTCTTCTCCCCCTCTCTTCTCCTCTTCTCCCCACCTCTTCTCATCTTCTCCCCCTCTCTTCTCCTCTTCTCCCCCTCTCTTCTCCTCTTCTCCCCCTGTCTTCTCCTCTTTTCCCGCTCTCTTCCCCTCTCCTCTCTTCAATTCTCCGCTTCTCACCCTCTCCCCTTCTCCCCTCCTCCTTCCTCCTTATCTTCTCCTATTTCCTCTTCTCTCCTCTCCTCTTCTCCCCCTCTCATCTTCTCCAACCCTCTCCTCTCCTCATCTTCTCCAACCCTCTCCTCTCCTCATCTTCTCCAACCCTCTCCTCTCCTCATCTTCTCCAACCCTCTCTTCTCCTCTTTTGACACTCTATTCTCATCTTCTCCACCACTCTCCTCTTCTCCCCCTCTCCACTTCTCACAATCTCCTCTTCTCCCCCTCTCTTCTCTTCTCCTTTCCCTCCCTCCCTCCCTCCCCTCTCTCTCTCCTCTCCTCCCCCTTTCTTCTCCTCTTGTCCCCCTCTCTTCTCCTCTTCTCCACCTCTACCCTTCTCTTCCCACCCTTTCTTCTCCTCATCTCTTCTCCTATTTCCCCCATCTCTTCTCCCCCTCTCTTCTCCTCTCCTCTCCCCTCTTCTCTTCTGCCTCTCTCTTCTCCTCTTCTACCCTCTACTCTCCTCTTCTCTCCCCCCTCTCTTCTCCCCCTCTCTTCTCCTCTTTCCCCCATCTCTTCCCCTCTCCTCTCTTCAATTCTCCGCTTCTCACCCTCTCCCCTTCTCCCCTCCTTCTCCCCTCCCCTCTTCTCCTCTCCCCTCTCTCTTCTCTTCCTCTCTCTTCCCCACCTCTCTTCTAATCTTCTCCCCTCCCCTCTCCCTTCTCTTCCTCTCTCTTCTGCACCTCTTCTCTTCTCCCCATCTCTTCTCCCCATCTCTTCCTCCCCGCTCTCCTATTCTCCCCCCTCTCCACACCTCCCCTCTCTTCTCCTCTTTTCCTTATCTTCTCCTATTTCCTCTTCTCTCCTCTCCTCTTCTCCCCCTCTCATCTTCTCCAACCCTCTCCTCTCCTCATCTTCTCCAACCCTCTCCTCTCCTCATCTTCTCCAACCCTCTCCTCTCCTCATCTTCTCCAACCCTCTCTTCTCCTCTTTTGACACTCTATTCTCATCTTCTCCACCACTCTCCTCCTCTCCCCCTCTCCACTTCTCACCATCTCCTCTTCTCCCCCTCTCTTCTCTTCTCCTTTCCCTCCCTCCCTCCCTCCCCTCTCTCTCTCCTCTTCCTTTTTTCTCCTCTTGTCCCCCTCTCTTCTCCTCTTCTCCACCTCTACCCTTCTCTTCTCCTCATCTCTTCTCCTATTTCCCCCATCTCTTCTACCCCTCTCTTCTCCTCTTTCCCCCATCTCTTCTCCTCTTCTCCCAATCTCTTCTCCTCTTTCCCGCTCTCTTCCCCTCTCCACTCTTCAAATCTCCTCTTCTCACCCTCTCCTCTTCTCCCGCCCTTCCCCCCTCCCCTCTTCTCCTCTCCTCTCCCCTCTCTTCCCCTCCCCCGTCTATTCTTCTCCCCCTCTCCTATTCTATTCTCTCCTCTTATCCACTCTTCTCCTCTTTCCCCAACTCTCTTCTCCCCATCTCTTCTACTCTTCTCTTCCTCCCCGCTCTCCTATTCTCCCCCCCTCCACACCTCCCCTCTCTTCCTTCTCTTCTTTCCTCTTCTCCACTTCTCCCCCCTCTCTTCTCCCCCTCTTCTCTTCTCCCCCCTCTCCTCTTCTTCCCCCTCTCCTCTACTCCCCTCTCCTCTCATCTTCTCCAACCCTCTCCTCTCCTCTTCTCCCCTTCCCAACTTCTGCCCCTCTCTTCTCCTCTTTTGGCACTCTATTCTCCTCTTCTCCCCCTCTCCTCCTCTCCCCTTTCCTCCCCTTTCCTCCTCTCTCTAATTCCTCTTCTCCCCCTCTCTTCTCTCCTCTACCTCTCCTCTTCTCTTATCCCCTCTCCAGTCTCCTCTTCTCCCCCCTCTTCTCTTCTCCTCTTGTCTTTACCCCCTCCCCTCTCAACATGGGTCTAGTCCAATCAGACGTGTCTCACCTCAACATGGATCTAGTCCAATCAGACGTGTCTCACCTCAACATGGATCTAGTCCAATCAGACGTGTCTCACCGCAACATAGATCTTGTCCAATCAGACGTGTCTCACCTCAACATGGATCTAGTCCAATCAGACGTGTCTCACCTCAACATGGATCTAGTCCAATCAGACGTGTCTCACCTCAACATGTATCTAGTCCAATCAGACGTGTCTCACCTCAACATGGATCTAGTCCAATCAGACGTGTCTCACCTCAACATGGATCTAGTCCAATCAGACGTCTCACCTCAACATGGATCTAGTCCAATCAGACGTGTCTCACCTCAACATGGATCTAGTCCAATCAGACGTGTTCACACTGATATTGATCTAATAGGCAACAGTGACTTTTTTAATGCAACAGAATAAACACTAAAAAACACATTACATTTCAATAGGTGCAATAACTTACCTCTGTACACTATTCTGATTAGATACTATTTAATGCTGAGTTTGGACACAGGTTTTTATAGGAACACTAAGGCACCTGGACCACATATTGAGATGTGCCTTTAGTTAAGTAAATCAGTTGTTACATGAGGTGACAGTTGTAGGACTGTTAACAAAGTAGCTGAATTGTCAAAGACCGTAGCCTGAGGTCACCCAAAGAAAAGTAATCCAGAACTTTCTCTTGTAAAGAATTACAAATCTACCACTTTCATATAAACCCCTCGATACACAGCAGAACATCTACACTGAATCCATCCACCAAACATCCTGATTTGTTTTAATGAACACTTTTTATGACACTAAAATAACCTTCAACTACAGTATATATGAAGGGATTATTGTCATTGTTACATTATATAGGCTACAGTAAGTTATATTCTTCCATTTTAAATAACAGGCTCTCCCACCATCTAGAATCATCAGGTCTGCTTGCAGATGAACAGAATGTCTTGGAAAGACAGACCTTTAGACCTCATAGGCCTGTCCAATACATTGTGGATTTTTATTATTTATACTTTCATTACAAGTTGGGATTTAAATTGATGTACACACCATGATGTCTCAGTGAAAATGTATTATATATATTTATTATAAAACAATTTAGAAAACGTCCCTCAAATCCTGTTAAATGTATATAGAGGTATTAGTCTCATGCTACAGTATATAAATGATATTGTTCCATTTGAAACAGCCTAACAGGCTCTCCCACCATCTCTAATGATCTGGTCTGCTTGATGATGAACTAAATGTAGACCACAGCATGATTATTATATGACTACCACATCTCTGTACCCCCACACACACAATCCATGTTTGGTAGATGCTCTTTTCATTTACAATTTAACCGTTAGTCTACCATTTCAGTGAACTAAGACACCTGGATCACATATTGAGAAGTGCCTTTTGTTAAGTAAATCAGTTGTTACAAAAGGTGACACTTGTAGGTGTCACGACTTCCGCCGAAGTCGGTCCCTGTCCTTGTTCTGGCGGTGAAGAAGGAGGGAGGTCTGCGCCCGTGCTTTGACTATCGAGGTATCAACCAAATCACTGTGAGGTACAGCTACCTCCTGCCTCTCATATCCAGTGCGATAGAGTCAATGCACGGGGCGCGCTTCTTCACAAAATTGGATCTCAGGAGCGCTTACAACCAGGTGCGTATCCGGGAGGGGGACGAGTGGAAGACGGCTTTTAGTACCACCTCAGGGCACTATGAGTACCTCGTCATGCAGTACGGGTTGACGAATGCTCCATCAGTCTTCCAGGCCTTTGTAGACCAGATTCTCCGGGACCTGCATGGGCAGGGTGTAGTGGTGTATATCGATGACATTCTGATATACTCCGCTACACTCGCCGAGCATGTGTCCCTGGTGCTCAGGCTGCTTGGTCGACTGTTGGAGCATGACCTGTACGTCAAGGCTGAGAAATGTCTGTTCTTCCAACAGTCCGTCTCCTTCTAGGGTACCGCATTTCCACTTCAGGGGTGGAGATGGAGAGTGACTGCATTTCAGCTGTGCGTAATTGGCCGACTCCCACCACGGTAAAGGAAGTGCAGCGGTTTCTGTTTGCCAACTACTACCGGAGGTTTATCCGGGGCTTTGTTCAGGTAGCGACTCCCATTACCTCACTGCTGAAGGGGGGACCGGTGCGACTGCAGTGGACGGCTGAGGCAGACATAGCTTTTGGTCACCTGAGGGCTCTGTTTACCTCGGCTCCCGTGCTGCTCATCCGGATCTGGGATAGGAGCCGTGCTCTCTCAGCGCTCGGGTACGCCACTAAAGCTCTGCCCCTGTGCTTTCTTTTCAGAAGAAGCTCAGCCCGGCGGAGCGAAACTATGATGTGGGGGACCGGGAGCTGTTGGCTGTTGTCAAGGCTCTGAAGGTGTGGAGACATTGGCTTGAGGGGCTAAACACCCTTTTCTCATCTGGACTGACCACCGCAATCTGGAGTACATCCGAGCAGCGAGGAGACTGAACCCTCGCCAGGCAAGGTGGGCCATGTTCTTCACCCGTTTTGTTTTCACCCTGTCCTACAAACCAGGTTCCCAGAACGTTAAGGCAGACGCACTGTCCCGGATATATGACACAGAGGAGCGGTCCATAGATCACACTCCCATACTTCCGGCCTCTTGCCTGGTGGCACCGGTGGTGTGGGAGCTGGACGCGGACATCGAGCGTTACGTACAGAGCCCACTCCCCTCCACCTTCCCAGAGGGAAGTTACAGCCCTTACCCATTCCAATACGACCGTGGTCTCACCTGTCGGTGGACTTCCTCACAGATCTTCCTCCCTCACGATCCTGGTCGTTGTGGATCAGTTCTCTAAGTCCTGCCGTCTCCTTCCTTTGCCCGGTCTCCCTACGGCTCTACAGACTGCGGAGGCCCTGTTTACACACGTCTTCCGGCACTATGGGGTGCCTGAGGATATAGTGTCTGATCGAGGTCCCCAGTTCACGTCAAGGGTCTGGAGGGCGTTCATGGAACGTCTGGGGGTCTCGGTCAGCCTTACCTCAGGTTTTCACCCCGAGAGTACCGGGCAGCGGGCGGCGTTCATCCCCTGGGCAGAGATGGCCCAAAACTTGCTCTGCCACTCCTCCACTAACCTCTCCCCCATCCAGTGCGTACTGGGGTATCAGCCGTTTCTGTCACCTTGGCATCAGAGCCAGATCGAGGCTCCTGCGGTGGACGAATGGTT